>NC_060953.1:39974794-39989520 GCF_022045245.1 Lucilia cuprina | reverse complement strand
GTTCTAGTTCAGTACTAGTTCAGTTCTAGTTCAGTTCTAGTTCAGTTCTAGTTCAGTTCTAGTTCAGTTCTAGTTCAGTTCTAGTTCAGTTCTAGTTCAGTTCTAGTCATATTCATCTTTGTAATCTTTTTAGTCTCTACAAAATCAAAACATCGAACAATCCAAAACCATATTAACGTTGGAAAAAGACTTAAGACACAGTAAAGATACGCTATTGAAGCTTAAAGCCGATCTAACTCTATTGGAAAGTGAGAAAAAAGCACATAAAGAGTCAATGGATGATCTGAATATAGAAATAAAACGTTTGGAAGGCAATATTACCTATCTGGAAGATGAACGTGAAAGAAGTGAAAACGATTTGAAAGAGTTTGTAGAAAAATTAGAGAAAAAGGCTTTATCGTGGAAAAAAATGTTGGAGGAAAAAGATAAACAGTTAAAGAAATACAAAAGCAATAAAAAAGAAATCATATCAAATGAAGATAGTCAGAAGGAAGAAGCAGAAACCAAAGAAGAAAGTGAGCCTTCAGAGGAACAGGAAGAGATAAGTAAACTAATGCATGTAAGTAAGAAAGTTAAGAAACTGAGAATTTTTTGGTTAAAAAAAATTGTTCTACCAAAAGTCTTTAGAATCACGTGACAAACTTATAGAACAGTTGGAGGGTAAAATAAAAATGATGGCCGAGGAAATGATAGCCTCCACAAAACTTATGAATAAGCTAAGTGCGGAAAAGGAAGAAGAACGTAATCCTCGCAAACCAAGACAATGCTGCAAGTCAGTAGAGTTAGCTTTAAAAGCCAGCAATCAAAAATGTCATGAACTTTCGGAAATGTTGCAAAAAGCCGAAGAGGAAAGTTGCCTTAAGGCCAAACAAGCTATGGAAGCAGTAAAAGCCTTAACAGCTTATCAAAAAGGTGAAGATGGTCTTATGTCTGCCTTGAGAAAATGTTCTTCTTTAGAGAATAAATTACAGTCTAGAGATAAACAAATTAGAGCTTTGGTCATGGAATTGAACTCCATGCATGAAATAGCTCAGGAGAATACATTATTAAGAAAACGTTTAAATATACCAGAAGATGTGGTAATAACAGCGAAAAACTTACAAGCCAAAGAGCGGAGTAAAGAGAAAATGATAGAGAAATTAACTTTAAAATTAAGGGCATCAGAGGAAATGCGTTTGCAATTGAAAATGGAAAAATCGGATTTAAGGTAGAAGTGATATTAACAACTATTTATGTAAAATGTTAACATGTTTCCATAATTTTAGAAAACAACTTTTGCAATTACAACAAAATACAAATACACCTTTGTCAGCTGAGGTAGAGGAGGAAGTCAGCGATTTTAGTAAGACCCCTATAAAAACTTCTTCGAAAAAGTCTTCTAAAGCTAAGGCTCAATATTATATAACAAGTTCTCCTAGTAAAGAAGTTGGTGAAGTGGAAGATTCTTCTAATTCAAGAGAAACCTCTTTATTGGTAACTGCTTGTAGCCAGTGTCAGGGTAATTTAAGAGTAGAACTACAAGATTCAAACGATCATGATTTACAAGCAAAATATCAGGAGATATTACAAGAAAATGAAATTCTACGGCAGGGTATGTTGGAAATTTTGGAAAAATTAAGAGAGTATGATGGTAAGTTAACTGATATATGAAAACTATGATATATTTTTGTTAATTTTGTTTGCAATTGATAATATAGATTGTTCAGATAACATTACCATCGACAATGTAATGCTTACGAGATTAATCCAAACTTTAAAAAGTTCCAATTCACCCTTCGATACTCCCAAACGTATAAGAGAACAATTGGCTTTAATCAAGTCACGAGAAAAAGCTTTAGAAGAGCTTTTGCTTAAGCAGCAACCACCACAGCCAGAAGAAAGAGAAATTGCAGCCGAAGAACTTAACTCCATAGAGAGTATGCGTGAAGATGGTGAGATAAGAGACATAGAAGACCCAGCTTTACCAATGCCCGAATATTTAGATACATCCACTAGACCTACTACGCCCAATAAAAGTATAAATATACCCAATATAGCAGAAGAGGAGGGTACTGCCGAAATGATAACTCACTCTCCAGAGCCAGAAATATCAGTGCCAGAAAAACGTCAACTTCAAAACGAATTGGAAGAGCTTAAAATCTTTAAGAAATACTATGAAGAACTTAAACTGCATATGAATGCCAGTGAAATGGAAATTATGCAAACTTATGCCCAGCTAACCGAACAGATTGTAACACAAGAGCAAGAGCTAATGAGAGAACGCAAAAGTTATGCTTATATGAGAGAAGATTTTGAGCATAATCTTTCAGCTTTAAAACAATTGGAAATAGAGAATATTAAAAGCCAAGCCCAGCTAAAGACAGAATTATTAAAATACCAAGAGGAAGCTGAAAAACTTAAACAAGATTTACAAAATCACAAAAATCTCTATGCCTATACAACAGAAGACTATAAAAGCTTACAGCAAGCTCTTAATGAAAATCAAATGAAACTGGCTTTACTAACAGAAGAGCTTTTGTCGGGCAAGCAGGATGTAAGCATGAAAATTCCCGAGCTTTGTTTGGATTATGGTATAATAAGAGAAGATTTACAATTGGAATTTATCACACAACAAGAGTATGAAGAGCAAAAGCAAATGGTGAAAGACTTTGAGGCACAACGATTGGAAATGCTAAGAAAAAATACTCAATTGGAATCTCTATTGGAAATAGCTCAAGAACAAATATTATCACAGCAAAGACTACTCAATGATATAACCGATAATCATGTTAGCTTAAGACATCTAGTAGCCGATCTACAAAGTTCTACGGAAGAGAAATTATTAATGGCTAAAATGCAAAGAGATTTAGATGCAGGTAAAGTTTAAAATTTTCGCTAAGAAATTCACTATTAAGAATTCTTTAACTTCAATAAAACTTTTAGCCAAAATGGAACTTAATCATATAAGAAATGAACGAGATACACTAAAGCTGCAGTTTGAGAGTGCAGAACAGGATTTGATTAGTCGCAATCAAATGATAGAGGATTTAAACAAAAGCTTCCAAATAGAACGCCAAAATAATAATGTTAAAATCAGGTATATTTAAATATGAATTTAATATTAAAGATATTTTTTATATAAAGTTTTTTTTTAACCCAGATTTCTACAAAAATCCTTATGTTGTTTAAAAGAGAAATATGCCAAATTTACACCCTTGGTCTTCCTAAGCAATTTTGTCTATGCCTATCAAAACTTTCTCAAAAAAAGTACTCATTTAAGTGACGATAAAATAAATCAAACTGAATTATTAAATGGCTATATAGAGGAAGTTATTAAAGCTGCCTTAAAAGAATACAGTTTAGAAATGGAAGATAATCAGAAAGTCATAAAGGTAAGCTTTCTTTAAAACTGTCTTAAACTTTCAACCAAAAATATATATTTTTTTAAATCTCCTAAAAGCTGGTGAAAACAGAAACGCAATGCAAATTTTACGAGGATCAGTTGAAACAATATGAAAAGAAATGTTCCGAATTGGAGAAGGAATTACATGATGTAAAATTAAAAATGGCAGCTGATGCAGAACACTGGCATACTATAGAGGCTTTATTTGGTACAGGCAAAGCTGTGGAAAAGTCAGATAATGAATCTGAAAATAATGGAAAACAGATGGAGCAATTAACCAAAGAAATTGGCTGTAATACTGATAACATTCCCATACCAGCTGAAAGAAAGTTATCAGCCAGTAAATCACGTAGAGCTTCTAAGGAATTTGTGGATAAAAACATGTCTCCCATAACATCTCCTAAAAAGATAAATCAGCAAGAAAATTCAACACAAACTGAAATTGAGTCTGTGGCAATAAATGAAATTTACAAAGCAGAAGTGCGGGCTGAAATTGAACATAAAGATAAGACTTTGGATTCGCAGATTAAGGAAACTAAACGTGGGACATGTAAAGAAACAACTGAGGCTGAAATCCAAACTGGTGGCGATTTATTGTCGCAAGATTCTAAAGCTATTCAAACTTTAGAGGAGGTGTCTAAGGAAAAGGAGGAAATTGAAAAGATGGTTAAAGAAAGTGTTCTGAAAGAAGCTTTGGAGAAGCTGAAGAAAACAGAAGAGAGGTAAGTTAATACACTTGTTGCCTATATAGTTTTTAGTGGAATTTATAATGCCAATAGACCTAAGGGACAGTACATAGGAATTGCTATTTAGTTAATGCTGTTACCCTTGCTTATTGTGTATCTTAAGAAGTCCAGGTACAAAACAATCTGTACCATTCAATTATACATCATTCCAAGTGCCACTAAAGATGGCGGTTTTGTATAGGAGCCTATTATCAATTGACTGCCAATACTCCCTGCCGGATAATTTTTAATGAAGACGATCACCTTAACTTACATATTTAAATAATCTTCTTATGGCAGCCTTAAGAAGGATCAGCCAGAAATGTTCTTCAATGTGCAGATCTGGCTCTCTTAATGTTATTCTTACGGCGACCTTTAGAAAAACCACACGGAGATTTTAATCATCGTGTCCGGTGTCTTCGACAACATCGCTTTAGAAGACTGTTAACTTCCATAGCATTTCCCTTGCTAATCTCTTTAAATAGACTATTAAGAGAGCCGACTGAAATTAAGCCAGGTCTCTTTTTGGTATGACTGCCATTGATCGCTACCGATCGTTCCATTAGAATCGATTTGATCGATGACAGACATCTGAAGGCATCCATCAAGGATTATCAGCTTCTTATAGTCTGGAATTTCAACTGAAAGGACCAGCCGGAGATATGCCAAACATCTTCATCGAGCTTGTTTCCTTCGATATCTCGATTTAGAAGTCACATTTAACAACTTTTAAGTCCTTAACCCAGTCTGTACTATTGAAGGATATATTCTACAAACTCTCCCTCAGCGATCCTACTTTCCCTCCTTATCCTGATCCCTCCAGTATGCACTATTGAAGAATATATTCCGTCAGCGAGAATACTTTCAGTTAACTTATCCCTTCTTAGGGATCATTGCGATCGATTTCTTCACCGTCTTATTTGATGAAAAGAATTGACCATCACAGATCTAACTCTTTTAATTTTGTCCTTACGAAGACCAGCTAATCCATTATGATAGTTTACATGGTTTAGGAGATTGATCACTACGTTTACTTTTACGTATCTCCTTGTGGAGACCACTTAGATATCTGCTTGGAATTAAGACGGCATTGTTGGCATTGATACCTTAGGTTTAGAAGTCCAAGGATTTCTTGTTTTCGCATTTGACAATTTGCAAGTCCTTAACCCAGTTTGGACTATTGAAGGATATATTCTTAGAACTTGCCCTACGAGCCTACATTCAGTTAACGGATCCCTCCTTACGGATAATTTCGATCGATGAGGAGAACTGATCATCACAGATCTGGCTCTTATAATTTTGTCCTTACGGAGTCCTTTAAGAGAACCAGCTTAAGTCATACCAGTCTTTTCTATCGTGTTAGTTTACTTCGATACTATAGGTTTAGAAGATTGATCACTACGATTTCTTTTACGTATCTCCTAGGATATTTGGCTGGAATTAAGACGGCATTTCATTGGAACGACTGCCAAAGATCGGTAGTGGTCATTCCGAATGATGACAGCCACCTAAAATGATCCATGCAGGATCTTAACCTTTTTATTTGACGAAGACGGCAGATCACCTCTAGATTTTACTCCCTTCATTTTCTCATTTGTACCAGCCAGACGGGACCTTTTCTATTATTGATCTCTTTGTGAAGACCACTGAACTCTTAAAGAGCTTAGCACTAATTATGGCTCCCAAGTCTCTCTCTACTTTAAGCCACAATATAGATCTCTTATAAATCTTAAAATTCATTTTAATTTCTTTTATAATTCTTCCTTTAGTCTCTTACAAGCTGAACAACAAATAGAGGTATTACAAGAAGAATTAAAAACTAAACTAAAAACACCTCCAATTCCGGAGAAACAGGAAAAACCCTCAAGCTCTACAGAACAACCGGGGCAACCTTCTAGTTTGCAAACAGATGTAATAGAGGTAAATGCAACGATTTTCTTTAACATAAAATAATAACTCTAAAATTAATTAAAAAATTTCCGCACTATAGAAAACCATCATATCCTTCCATACACTCCTAACCGAAAAGGATAAGTCCATTGGAAAAATGCAAGATATTTTACAAAACGAAAGAGAACAAAATCATTTGAATCTGAACAAATTAAATACAGAAATTGAGGGTTTAAAGAGCACTATTGTGAATCTAAATTTCAATATCAAAACAAAAGATATTGAAATATTAGAACTTAAAACAAAAATGGAAACTCTTAGTGTCAGACGTAATTCCAATGAGAAATTGGAATTGGCAGCTAGAGGAGAGGAAAATGTGGATAATAGTTTAAATGAGATGACCGATGAAAAAATCGAAGAAATGTTTGAAGAGAATACAGTGCCTTTGGTAAAGGCAACAACAGCTGATGAAAGAGATACAACGGCACCAGAGAAACATGAAGTGGAACATAATAGGGAAATACCCGTGAATTTATTGAAACAATTAAAGGAACTTAAGGAAAAGGCCAGTTATTGGGAGAGTTCCTTTAAGCTAAAGGAGGAAGAGATACAGATACTTAAGGAGAAGTAAGTAGTTAGATTCTTAACATCTGAAAGATGCAAATTTCATAATTGAAAACCAACAACATGGAACTTAATTAACATATACTTTTTCTTTAGAATCAAATTTCTACAAGATCGGGAGAAATCCACCAGCATCACACACAATCCAGAAATGGAGCAGTTGCGTTCTTTAATAGAAGAGAAAGATAAACATATCAATGAGTTAATGGATACCTTAAACAACTTCCATGTAAGTTTCTTACACATTTCATAGAAATATCACTACATATATTCCTATTTCTCTCTCTCTCTCTCCTTCTCTTTCTCCCTTAGGATGATCAACAACGTTATATCAACGATTCCTCAAACTATTCAGCCGATCAAATAGCCAAATTGGCCAATGATTTAACACGCACCGAGGCCACTAATAAAATCTATCAAACTCAAGTCGAAGCTTTACGAAAACAACTAAACAATCTAACACAACGTGAAAAACAAGCTAGAGATTTAAATCAATCTTTGCGCAATCAGTTAATAAAACGTCCAGTGGTCTCCATTAAAACCGAACTAAATGCTCGAGTTAAAAGTGAAAATCTCCAAAAGAGAGTACAGCAATTGGAGCTGGATTTGGAAGATGCCAAAGCAGAGATACAAAGGCAAAAGGTTATTATAGAAAGTAAGAGAGCACGTAGTGCTAATGAAGTTGGTTTGTGGGAGAAACAAAAACGATGGCAACAGAATGCGGAGAAATTTAAAAGTAAACTAGAAGAAACCGAAACTTTGTTGGAGAAAACTCGCAGTCTTTTACAATCTGCTCGCAACACTATTAACCGTTTGGAAAAAGATAAACAAATTTTGGAGGCGAAATTAAGTAGAATAACACAACACAATGTTCAACATTCTATGAAATGTTGTCGCACTCCGTCCTGCCCGAATTTACATCATCAAACCTCTAGTATGGGTAGTGGTAACGGTGGCAAATATACTCCCTCTGAAAGTCCTGAAACCTATACAGGAGCCAGCAGTGAATGTAGTTCGCCGGGACGTAGTTCCTTACCACCACACTGCAGTAAAGCTCATTTTAATAATGTTGCTTTACAAAATCCTCATAATGATATCATTGAGGCTTTAAAGGCACGCATTGAAATGCAACAGCGTAAAATTTTAGCATTAGAATTGGAGGGCAAGGGTAGTAATGCTTTAACTACCGAAATGGAGAAGTTACAGGAGAAACTTTCTTCCGTAGAAGCTCAAAATATTCGCTTAGAAGCGAAAAATCTTCAGCTACAATTGGATAATGATCTGCTAAGGCAGGGCGATGGTACGGAACGTTTGCAGAAGCGTATTAAACATTTGGAAGAGTGAGTAGAAAGTCGTTAGAGAATGATTTGTGGTTGTTTCTAATTTAAAATAAAAAGAGTTAAAAAAGAAAATTTTGAAAAAAGTTTACAAATTATATCGAAAATATTTTATAAAATTTTCAAAATTTAAATAGAATTTAAAATTTCACTAAAATTTTGAAATTTCACTAGAGATTTCAAAAATTTCCTTAGGATTTTAAAATTTCACGAGAATTTTTTACAATTATAAAAAAAATTTCAAAATTTCTTTAGAAATTTAATATTTTGAAATTTCCCAAAAAAGTTAAAGGTTTTCCTGCAATTTCGAAATCTTTAGAAATAACTAGGATTTTGCAATTTCACTTTCAATATTTCACTAAAATAAATCAAAATTTTAACAATTCAAAATTTTTTAGATAGTATGAATGAATTCAATTTTATATTAAAATATCGAAATTTTACAAAAAAATCTACATTTTTCTAGAATTTCGAAATTTTTTACAAATTCGAAATTATTTTAACATTTTGAAATTTCAATATTTCTCTAAAATTGAATATTTTAACAGAAATTCCAAATTTCACTAGATTTTCGAAATTTTTAGATATGACTTTAGAATTTTAAAATTTCGCTAGAATTACAATATTTCAGTAGAAATTCGAATTTTCACCAAAAATTCAAAATTTCACTAGAGTTTCAAAATATATAAAAAATTGTTTAATTTAAATATTTTATACATTCGAAATTTTATTAAATTAAATTTTAGATTTAAATATCGAAAAAGACATTTTTCTAAAATTTCGAAAATTTCTACAAATTCAAAATTTCACTAAATAATTTTATATTAGATCAGAAATTATTCTAAATTTTCGAAATTTCAATAGAATTTCAAAATTTTTCTAAAATTTAATATTTTACCAAAAATTCGAAATTTCGAAAAAATTCGAAATTTCACTAGATTTTCGAAATTTTTAGATATGACTTTAGAATTTTAAAATTTTACTAGAATTACTGGAAATTCGAAGTTTTACTAAAAAAATCAAAATTTTACTAGAATTTTAAAATTTCTATAAAAAATCTAGAATTTTCGAATTAGAATAGAAACTCATTAGAAATTTATATTTTTTTAGAATTTCAAAATTTTAAACATTTGAAATTTCACTATATTCAATTTTATATTTAAATATCGAAATTTTACCAAAAAAAATAGAGATTTACTAGATTTTCGAAATTTTCCAGAAATTCGAAATTTCGCTAGATTTCACTAAAATAGTTTATTGTAGAGCAGAAATTATCTAAAATTTCGAAATTTCAATATTAATCTAAAATTGGAATTTTAAAAAAAAATTGAAATTTTACTAGATTTTCGAAATTTCTAGAAATTCAAAATTTTATTAAAATTAAAAAAAAAAAATCTAAAATTTTCGAATTTTAATTAGAAACTCATTTATAATTTTTCTATAATTTAAACATTCATTAGATTCAATTTTAGATTTAAATATTGAAATTTTACCTGTAATAGACATTTTTCTAGAATTTTGAAATTTTCCAAAATTTCGAAATTTTGCTAGATTTTGTCAAAAAAACTTATAAGAATTTGGAAATTTTTTAAAATTTCGATATTTCAATAGAGTTTTAAAATTTCTCTAAAATTGGAAGTTTAATCAGAAATTCGAAATTCACTAAATTTTCGGAAATTTACTAAGATTTTCGAAATTTCTAGAAATAACTTTAGAATTTAAAAATTTACTAGAATTACGATATTTCACTAGATTTTCGAAAATTTCTAGAAATTGCTTAAGAATTTAGAAATTTCATTACAATTTCTAAAAAAAATCAGAAATTTTCGAATTTAAACTAGAAACTCATTAGAAATGAAAATTTTTTAGAATTTAAAATTAAGATGTAAATATAGAAATTTTACCATTTTTCTAGAATTTCGAAATGTCACTAGATTTCACAAAGAAATTGTATACTAGAGTAGAAATTATTCAAAAATTTTGAAATTTCAATAGAATTTCAACATTTTTCTAATATTCAAATTTCACTAGATTTTCAAAATTTCTAGAATAAATATTAAAAAAAGTTCTAATTTTAACTAGAAATTCACTAGAAAAAAATCACAAGAAATTTTTAATTTTTCTAGAATTTAAAAACTTTTTGAAAGTTCGAACTTTCAGTTCAAATTTACACTTAATTTTAGATGATAAATTTTAAGATCATTAAGTATTAAAGTCATGACCATGTTGAATATGGTTCTAAAACAAATATTTGATTAAAGTCTTATTTCTAAATAAAGTAAGCCAATTCTACAGTTAGTGTATACAAGAACAACTTCACTTACCTAAAAATAATAAAAACATTTAACAAAATTAATGAAAAATACCTTAACTTTAAAGTTTAAATAATAAATACAAAATACCTTTAAAATCAATTAATTATCCTTTACAGCTATATAATTGCTTTAAAAGAAGAAAGAGCCTCGGCTGAAGCACGCAAAGAATTATGCAAATGTAGTGGTATAAAACTAAACACTCAAATGGGACAACCGGCAGAAACTACAATATTATCATTGAGAAATTTGGTGGAAAAACTAAAAGCTGAAAATAAATATTTAAAAGATGGTAGAAGATCATGTGAATCAAGAGTAAGTTAATGTTAAATAGAAAATATGTATACCTTTTCATATCAATATTTCACTATAGGCTTCCACAGAGACTGCTACTACTACTACTACCAACGACACTGCTCGTTTACAACAAATGTATAGCGATTCATTAGAGAAAATTTCCACTTTACAAACAGAATTAAAACTACAAACAAAATGTCCTCATTGCGAGAATAAAGGTAGAATGTTGAGTATGGATATGCAAGCACAAGATGAATTGAAATATGTTAAGGAACAATTGATAAAGAAATCACAATTATTACAAAAAGCTAAAGTTTTATTAACACGAGCTGCCGCCAAAGAAAAGGTATTAAAAGAACAATTGGCAATGTGGAAACGTAAATGTTCGGAATTACAAAATGTGCCAGTGATTGATGAGATAAGTGAATAGTTTTTCTTTTGTGTGCAGGTGTACGTTGAGGTGATGATGATGGATTTTTCGAAGTTTTTCTTTTTATTTTTGATTTACTCTTGTTTATTTATTGTGTTTTTAGTTTTCACTATTCTGTTGATTTAAATTGTTTTATTTTTTTGTTGCATTTTTACTTTTTTTGTAATGAATTTAATTCATTTCGACTTCATTGGCATTGTATTTTAACTGTAGTGTTAAAGTATTTGGTGTTGTCTGATCGGTTACAATTATTTGTTGACCATCTTTGAGTCCTAATTCACCCAAAGATTGTGTCAAATTGCAGCGTGTACGTTCTTCAATACTTTTAACCGTCGACATGTACAAAGTTTTATTTTTACCTTCGATTATTGTTGTAATGCCTGAAATAAAATAAAAAGAATAATAAATAACTAGTGGTTTATTTTGAGATCTCTTATTATATTGATAATATAACTCTAGCAAGGTGAACACGACACCAGGTACGGTAAAGAGGACCGATAAACTTCCGGCCCGCTCTCCTACTGGCTTTCGCAAGAATGTCAGTAAGTGTCAAAGTCACCTAGCAAAATGATGAGGTTTGGTTCATGCCCGGCTGGCGCTCCTAAAGGTCCCCGTAAAGAGACAATCAAGAGAGCCAGATCTGGTGATGACCAACCCTCTTCATCCAGTAAGAAAGTGAAGAAATCAACCAGCCTGGATGTATGTCTTGTAGTGGCAGTCATTGATCGGAATGATCCAGAAGGGAATTGTTGTTGTTGCTGGGGTAAAGATCCTTCCATCTGGATTGTTGTAAACAACAATACAACAATCCAGATGAGAGGATCAGTACCGATTTCTGGCAATTAATTGAAGGTAGGCTGATTGATGAAATCGCCATCTTTAAGGGTGGTCGGAGGATGAATACCTCAATGGTGCAGACTGGGTTAAGGGCGTGAAGGTTGTCAATTGTGGAGACAAGAATTCCTTGGAATTCTTAAAATCGGCGATTGGCAAATGTAGCGACATTAACCCAGCAGCAAAGCTTGAGGTGATACAGGCTTCCAAACTGCCACTACGGTCAATAGTAACAGTATGGATTCCACCACCCGTAAGAACGGTGCAAACCATACTGGCAGTATTGGCCAAACAGAATAACAGTCTTCTTACAGACCAATGGAGACATCTGAACTCAATGGTATGTAAGGAGAATACTGGCAAGGACTTTCGATTCGCTGTGGATTGAAGTCCTTAGAAGTCCTGAATAAGACTGTCAGATTCTGGTACCCAAAACATGACAGAACCAAAGAAGTTGCTAGTTGTGCAGATAAACCTGCATCACTTTGAAGCAGCTTCAGACGATTTAATAGCATTCCTCATCGATTCGCAGACGGACGTGGCACTTATCCAAGAATCTTGGATTAACAACAATAAGGTTTTTGGTTTAAGGATGAAAGGTTACACCTTATTTGTCTCGCCTACCGAGGACAAGGTAAGGACTTGTATCCTGTTTTCTCATTTCTCATACTTTTAGGAGCGTTGACATAATCGTAATAAACATAGAAGCCAAAGGTAGGCGTACGCTCACACTGGCTTCGGTGTATATGCCGTATGAGGCGACTGACCCACACGGGTCAGAGGTGCGTGACGGTTGACGGTATATGCGAGAGTGCGATGTCAACAATCTGTTGACATTGAGATAGCTCAAACCTTATAAAAAGTATATTCTGATCTCTGGGCTTTGACTAAATTTAGTTGCGTTTTATTGCTAATATGAAATAAATATTTAAATGTCAACTTACCCGGTTGTTTCATTTGATATTTGGGACTTTCACACAGCATTTTAATTAAATCCTCCAAAGTTGTAGTATTGGGATCTTCAATATTAACTATCTGTAGACCATTGCTACAAGCTAAACAATTTTCCGATTTCTCGGCAGCATAAGTATACGTATAAATACCATCGATATCATTAAAATTTAAATAATTAGACATGCTATCATAACAGCTGGTGGCCAATTTAAAAACTTCAGTGGCACAAGCAGCTGCAATAACGGCATTTGTGCTAGCCACAGCTGGTATTATGTGTTTTAAAACACCCTGCACCAAACGATACGTAATGCCAGATATATTAAATTGACTGGCTCTTTCACTGGCACGCTCATAGACCCAGGCCACATGTTGGGGATCATCACCATCCAAGGCAGAGTTAAAGGGATTTTCCTTATCCCATTGTATGATTTTCACATATTCTATACAATGTTCGGGTAGACGTGGTGTATTGGCTATCGTGCATAAAGGATAATTAATTTGTGGTGGAAATAGATCCAAGGTACATTCAATGCAAGCCGTAAAACCAGGTAATATAACACGGGCATTACCCTTAAAGCCTTCAGTGCCTCCATCAATCATGGGTATTATAGAGGAAGGATCTACCGAACCATCCTCTTCATTATAGCTAAGCATGGACAACAACATGCCATTAATCCAACGACGCGCCACTATAGAATCCAAACCACACACTATAATATGGAATTGCTGATAGAATGATTCATCAAAATCTTGGATTTTACAAAAATGAGGTGTAACACGACACGTAGGCACACGATTATTAATAAACTTAGCCGCACACTCTGCCTTTGAGGAGCCAATATCACTGGGACGAAATAGAAATTGACGATTTAAATTCGACAAGTCAATGGTGTCCATATCGATGACATGCAAATCACCAAAACCCATTAGGGCTAAATCCTTTAAAAGCTCACAGCCCAAGCCACCAGCACCTGTAATATATAAAGTCAAATATTTATTTGTGACATGAAATTAATTCCTTTTACCAATTACTAAAATTTTGCAAGTAGTTTGCAAAAATTCTAAATTTTCAGGTGAGGGAGTAAAATCGGATTTACAAAAAGGTCCTGCCCTTTCCAAAATATGACGCAAACTATGCCATCTTTTGCTAGTTAGAGAATTGGCTGCAACCGTTGCCATTGTTTTGGTTGAAAAAATTAAAAATATTACTAATTGTTTTGAAATGCGAAAGAAAATAGAAAATTTGCACAGAAAAAAAATTTGCCGGCTTTTCGAAAAATGATTGCATTTAACAGCTGTTAGAGATGCCATATTGATTGCATAGGCAATATGTGATATATATGAAAGCTGTGTGCGGTGAAAAGAAAAATACAATTAGAAAATATTTTTATTGTCATAATAGGAGGTATGATTATTTTAATAAACTTTAAAAATAATGATATTATGTAGAAAAATTCTAATAGACGTTTATATCAGAAAATCAGATTACAAAAGTCAAAAATCGTAAAAGCTTGATAAGCTTATTATCAAAAAATTCACATTTTTTGACAATGTCTTTTCTTTTCAGAGATTTCTGTTACTGACTTATTTATGTACATAAGAAAATATAGTATACAAACATGATACAACCATATAAAAGTAGAATCAATTCAATTTTAATTTCTTCATAAACAATTTTTGATAATTATTATTTGATGTTTCTCTTTATATTTTATAATTTTCTTTTTTATGACAATTCAAGGCATGTAAAATTGAGAACGTACTTATCTACTGAATCTACTTTATTATTGTTTTATTATGGTCTACAAATTGAAATTATTAGGACCCTCAAACTTGTTACGAAACCTTGTCTTTCTCTTCGGTGACCAACGATGCCGCCTCTTGCCAGCTCAGACTTCGGCGTGGGAACTCAACCCGCATCTACATCACCTATGGCTCGTC
>NC_060953.1:39973694-39974694 GCF_022045245.1 Lucilia cuprina | reverse complement strand
TATGAAAACTGTCTTGACAAGACACTTTTCTATATGAAAACTGTCTTGACAAGACACTTTTCTATATGAAAACTGTCTTGACAAGACACTTTTCTATATGAAAACTGTTTTAACAAGACACTTTTCTATATTAAAACTGTCTTGCTAAGCTACTTTTCTATATGAAAACTATTTTGTTAAGTGAAAACTGTATTGACAAGACTTTTTTTATAAGAAAACAGTCTTGACCAAAATTGGGTATAAGAAAGCTAAGACTGAGGTAACTGCTAACTGTCTTGAGAAGTCATTGTTGAAATTTGTCTTCACAAGACTCTTTTGTGACATTAAACTGTCTCGACAAAGCAATAAAACTCACAAGATTGTTTTGTAAAAGAAATATTACTATTTCTATTTCGAATAAGAAAAATTTAGAATTTAAAAAGTTCTACAAATTTATAGAAATTTATGAGAATTCTTCATAAAATAACAGTTAATTATGTACTTAATTATAGAAAAATTCCAAGTAAATATAATTGCAATTAAATTCTATAAAAATAACTTGTTAAACAAACTTGTAACCACTGAATAAAAAAAAAACATAACAACAATGCAACAATTTATTTAAATGCATGATTTTTTTTTAATTAGTTTTCTTTTTTTTTTTTTTTGCACCATAACTCCCTGTTAGCATTAGAATTTGCTTTTCATCACTGTCTAACTGCTATGCTCAAATTATGACGTTTTATTGAAACATACAAAGTAAAGTTTAAAAATTAAAGTTATTTGAAAAATTTCCCCCGTTATTAGTCATTACAAAAAAAACGAACAAATTAACATTAACTACATATAAATGTTGTTAGTTTTTTTCAACTTTAACTTAAATATGAATAATATGAAGTTAAAATGCAATTTAATCAGTTTTTATACCCTACACCACTATAGTGGGGAGGGTATTATACGTTTGTGCTGATGTTTGTAACATACAAAAATATTGGTCCAATACCCACCTTAAAGTATACCG
>NC_060953.1:39896447-39973594 GCF_022045245.1 Lucilia cuprina | reverse complement strand
GTCAAAAGAAAAAATCATAAAAATTGACCCTGGCTCTCAATGGGTTAATGATATTTGTCATCTTACATATCAATGGAAAGCTCTTTCAAAGACCTTTCCAATGATACCTATATCGACCATATCCGTTTATTATTGATCAAGATATATGCAATTATATATCAAAACTTTGGAGGCCTATAACTCCCGGACCCTAATAGAGCGGATAATTTTTTTTCCTTTGTTGAAGTCACAAGAACAAGTACTATCATGTGATATAAACAAAAGTATTAAAATCAGCTGGATCAGAACGCTTAATTTAAGCCGTGTTTTTTGACATTTTTAATATAGATACTTGTTTAATGGTCTTTTTTTTTGAACAATATTGATAAGATTAATAAACGGTGTATTTATCTTTTATAACTAGCTTTAGTTTTTTTTAATACATTGCTTAATAAAAATAAACCTTTTTCTATTATTTTTCAGTTAAAATGTACATATAGCTATATTTAGGCAAAAAATTTAATGTACAATAATATAATTAAAAAAAATAATAATAAACCAGCCAAGCAATGGGTCGTTATGAGTATGAAAAACTCACACTATTACCTTTAAGTTCAAACAGTTCTAATTCAACTATTAATCACTCATCAGCATCTTCATCATCGGCCGATGGTGATGATAATAGTGATCATGAGCATGAAGATTCTGCCGTTGAATTCAAACAGAATAAAACAAAACAATTTCGCAAAAAAATAGCCGGTGCCATACGTACAACCTCAGCTACGTTAACAGCGAATAATCGACGCAAACTGCACATAAATCGTGGGTTGGGAAAACGCCTAACACGCCTATTATTGTGTGCTTTTATGATTCCCATGTTGTTATTTTTAACATTTTATAGTACTATATTCTCGGGTGCCTCATCGAGACATTGTAAGTATATGATTTTTGATTTCTTTTCTTTCGTTATTTCCTTTATAATTTTTTTGAATACCCTACACATGTATAAGAAGTTTGGCATTTCGTTTGTGATTTCTGCAATATTATCTTGATACTATAAAGACATGTTCGTCCGTAGGTTCAATATTCATGTTTATTGAAATTTATTTTCTGAAGACTTATATACAAATAATTTTTCAATACTTTTTGCAGATTTAAATTTTTAAGAAAATATAAATTTCTATAAATATACGTGTTTAGAAAAAAAGAGTGTTATATTCGGCTGCGCCGAATCTTATATGCCCTTCACCACAGCTTGTTAAAAAAAAAACGTTCAGTACCAAAAAGTCTTCTTTTACAAGCTAAATTTCATATTTCTAGATTCAAAATTATGGAAAAGTCAAAAGAGTTCTTTTTTGAAAAATGAAAAAGTACCTAAAAATTCCCTTTTATGGGTTCTCACCTAATTTCGAATCTACATACTTAATTTCATGTTTCTAGGTTTAATATTATAGAAAATTTAAAAAGTACCTTTTGCAGAACGAAAAAGTACCAAAAAAAACCCCATTGATTTGTTCTCGTCTAATCTGGACTCGACATACTTAATTTCATGTTTCTAAGTTAATTATTATATAAACTCAAAAAGTACTTTTTGAAAAACGGAAAAAAGCACCAAAAAGTTCCCTTTTATGGATTCTCACCTAATTCCGAATCTACATACTTAATTTCATATTCCTAGGTTTAATATTATAGAATATTCAAAAAGTACCTTTTGAAAAAGGAAAAAGTACCAAAAAGTTCCCTTTTATGGATTCTTACCTAATTCAGGCTCTACATACTTAATTTGAAGGTTCAATATTATAGAAAATTCAAAAAGTACCTTTTGAAAAAGGAAAAAGTACCAAAAAGTTCCCTTTTATGGCTTGTAACTTAAGCCAGGCTCCAAATATTTAATTTTATGTTTCTAGCCAATAACAACATACTAGTAGTGCTCCCGCTCTGCTGCTCTTGCTCTGCTGCCCTCACTCTGCATTGTTTTTATAAACAAGAGTACAGTAACAAAATTTACCGTATGATTATGTATTTTGTTTTTGTTTTTTTGCAATTTCCATTTGAGCATGAATAAAAATCTCAATTTTTGATGAAACTCCGTTATTTATGGACCGTTTTTGCTGAATTTAAAAAAGCGATCTTCTCGAAAACATGTCTAACAGATTTATTAAAGATTCGGATCTAGTCGATATCTGGGATCCTTTAAAATCTGATTTTAACAAACATACAGACAGACGGACAACTCTATAAGGATCCAGAATATTTATACTTTATAGGGTCGGAAAACTATATTATAGAAATTACAAACGGAACGACAAACTTATATACCTATACTCTTCTCACGAAGGTGAAGGGTATAACTAGCTTATAGTTGAAGGGTATGTAAGATTCGGCATGACCGAATATTCCACACTGGCTTATTTAAAATTAAATTTGTGGTTACAGTACATTGTACGGAGTGGATTTTGGTTTTGTTGATTGTTTTTTTTTACTTTGTTGTTTTGTAATGTAATTGTTGCTCCTTTGTTTTGCTAATACGTATATTTTCTTTCTTTTTTTGTGTCTTTTTTTTTTTTGTTTTCTTACAGATCCCTTGTCCGATTGGGATTTTAGTGTGTCACGTAATATTAGTGATTATGTTTTGCCATTAAATGATACGACATTATTGGAACCGCGTCATAAGTGTCATGAGAAAATGTTCATTTTAATTGTTGTATGTTCGAGTTTAAATAATTTTGTTGCAAGGTATGTAAAAGATAAGAACATATGTATGTATATATCAAAGCTGTATGATGAATCATTCATTTTTAAATTAATTCGTTATTTATTTGTGAATTAAATTAGCAAATTTTGAATTATTCTTTTTATATAAAAAATGAATTGAATGAAATTTAAATCAATTCAAATTTATTTGGTAAAAATTAATAGCAATTCGTTTCTAATTTAAATGAATTACAATTCGTTTTCAATTCAAATGAATTTGTCAAATGAATTGCAATTCGTTTCTAATTCAAATGAATTTGTCAAATAAATTGCAATTCATTTAAATTTGAATCAATTTCCAACTCATTTGAATTGAATTGATTTGAATTAAAAAAATTTAAAAAATTATTAATTGCCTCTCGAATATTAAATGTGTTTTGTCGTTTAGTGTATTTCAAAAAAATCTAAAATCTATACCAAAACTTAATAAACTTCTTATAAGTCATATAACTACAATAAACTTCCTAACTCTCTCACACTTTTCAGACAAACCATACGAGAAACATGGGGCAATACAACGGAATTCAATTACAGCATGTTTGAGAAATTGCACTCGCATTTAAGCGACAAATATTTGCGACCAAAACGCCAACGCATTGAATTATTTCAAGAATTTTTCAAATTAAATGGCAATGTGAGTGAGCTAATTCGACAAAAGTTTTATAGTATATACATACATATGTATATGACTATGTACAGTGAATCAATTAAGTAATTTGCCTATGCAAAATTTTTTAAATTTTAAGAAAAAACTTTATCTGAACAAAAATTTACAGCAAAATAAAACTATTTGTTTGTTGTATTTTTTAAAGAATATCTTATTGATATTATTTAATGAACTTTTTGATAAAATAAGAACGTATTGTTAATTTTTTAGGTCAATAAAGTATTTTGCTTTTTTAGGATTTTTTTTTTGTTATTTTTTCAATATTGCTGCATTATTTTATAAAATTTAATATTTTTTTACTCCTATATATTACAATAATATTTTTAGATATTTTAGTAGTGGAACGACATTTCTTGGACATTTCTTAACTGCTTTATTATCCTATATACCTATAAGGATATATCAATATTTGACTTGATATGAAATCTATTGTTTCTTTGATTAAATTTCGAAAATAATAAGTAATCTTGAATTGGATACATAATATATTAGATAATTAATGGATTTGGACCTAGAAAAAATGTTTAGTCAGTTATAAATCTATATATTATAACAAAAATAATCTAGGTTTTCGGCCATTTTGTATTGATAAACAAAAACTACATTACGGAAACCACATTATCCTGGGGGGGAGTGTGTACTGTGTAAATTTTATTTAGAATTGTAAAATATTGATTCTTATTCAATAAATCTAACACTAAGTACCATCCTAGCCACTCTGAGTATGGGGACATCACCATGTACCACTATAGAACTATTACATGATAAAATCCTGATTTTCGACCTTATATTTTAAATGCTTTATTTTATGAATAAGATATGTAGTAGGCGTATTAGGATCTGGATAGTTATTCTTGATTTGGGTTCTAAATATTTATAAGTGTATGTATTAGCTGAAAATTTTTGCTTTTGTTGACCTTAGGGTGTGATAACCACCTCTTTTTTAAAATATCTAAATTACACGACATTTTACTTTACATTGATTCCAAGCATCCTAAGGTCTGTTTAGACATTAAAACATAGTGTTTCTCCTAGTTCGTATATAGATTTTGAAAAAGATAAATCAGGAGTCCAATAGTTTTCCTTGGATACAAGTCGCCTCTCTTCGGCAGTTAAAGATTTTGAAGCACCACTCAGTGCGTTTTTTTCTAATAATTCTTTGGATCATTTCATCTATTACTCTATTTTATATTTTTTAATGTTATTGATTAAACATTTTATAATTATAAACATAAATTTACTTTTTACATGTTTTTTTTCCAATTTTATTTATGAACAAAAATCTAAATTCTCTTAAAAAAAGGTAGGCAAAAAACTTAGTTGATTCACTGTATATGTATTTACTCTAATGTATTTAACTTCTTAGTGTAAAAAGAAAAACTTTTTTTGTATTTGCTTTATAATTTATTATTTATTTTATAATTTTTGTGTTTGTGTTTTTCTTATGCTATATGTAGTTTGTCATTAACACTTTCTATTGTTTATTTATTTACTATTTAGCAAACGACAGCAATTCCACCAGCCGCAATGCCAGTAAGAATATTATTCTTATTGGGTCATACAAAAATTGACACAGCTGACGGTATGGGCGGCAACGGGGGTAATAATGAAACTTACATACGTCTTCAACAAGAAGCCGAACAATATGATGATATAATACAGGAAAATTTTTTAGATACTTACAATAATTTAACCATTAAATCGGTGATGGCTTTAAAATGGATAACGCGCAATAAATGTTTTGAAAAGGCTGCATTTTTTATGAAATGTGATGATGATACATTTGTTAATGTACCCAATCTATTGCAATTTCTATTGGGTGGCACCGTTCCACTGTACAATGAAACATTAGATTACTATGACAGTCGTACGTATCAGACTTTATCGGCCATAAATCGTTTAAATGCCACCACCAACTATATGGTCGGTTATATGTTCTGTAAAGCTCCCGTTTTGGCAAATGTTAAGAGTAAATGGTATATGCCTTATTATATGTACAGTAAAGATTATTATCCCACTTATTTATCGGGTTCTGGTTATCTAATGTCCATGGATGTGGTACCACGCCTTTATGAAGCTTCCTTAAATACTAGTTTAGTGTATTTAGAAGATGTTTATGTTACCGGCATGTGTGCCGAAAAGGCCAATATACAAAGACATCATCATCCTTTATTTAATTATGGTCGTTATAAGCATTCGTGTACATTGAAAGGTATGATAACTTTGCATAAACTCACCAACGATGACATGTATGCTGCTTATAATTTTGTAACAAATGTTACATATCATTGTCCGCCACCAGGTAAATATTTTAAGCGTATACGTTTACGTAGATTAAGTGGCTGTGGTTAAAATTTAATAATTATATTTATAATGGTAAGTCCTCTTTAGCATAAAGACACACTTTTTTCTTTAAGGGGAGTGTTTAAGATTATGAAATTTGTTTAAATTTGTGTTTTTTATTCTTAATTAGCACAAATTTATAAATAACTAAAAGTTACATTGTAGATAGCTCAAATTGTATTGTAAGCAGTATTTTTTATTAAAAATTATTTTAGGATTTTTTTAATCTACATTCTCTAAATTCTTATTTTGAAATAAAATTAGTTGTTGTAAGATTTAGTTGGTTTATTTTTGAAATTAAACTGAAAATCAGTCTCGACCAAAATGCACACTACATTTGCTATGAAAATAAATGCTTCATCAGCAAAATATTGTTTTAAATTTTTATCCAGTGACCGGATTGTACAAATCATGGTGATTTCGTTAAAATATTCCAAATATATATTTTTTGGAATTTTATAAACATTCGAAGAGATGCAGAAATTCCAAGGAAAGATTCGGACTTAATGATACAAATCTTTTAGAAAGTCGATATATAGTCCCTGGGTTTTTTCAAATTTTCTTGGTCTGTATTCTATAGTCAATATTGTATATTCTAGACTCTAGTATAGTTTATAGTCTATATCTACAGTCTAGTCTATAGTCTAGTCTATAGTCTACACTACAGTCTAGTCTATAGTCTAGTCTATAGTCTAGTCTATAGTCTAGTCTATAGTCTAGTCTATAGTCTAGTCTATAGTCTAGTCTACAGTCTAGTCTATAGTCTAGTCTATAGTCTAGTCTATAGTCTAGTCTATAGTCTAGTCTATAGTCTAGTCTATAGTCTAGTCTATAGTCTAGTCTATAGTCTAGTCTATAGTCTGGTATATAGTCTAGTCTATAGTCTAGTCTATATTCTAGTCTATAGTCTAGTCTAAAGTCTAGTCTATAGTCTAGTCTATAGTCTAGTCTATAGTCTAGTCTATGGTCTAGTCTATAGTCTAGTCTATAATCTAGTCTATAGTCTAGTCTACAGTCTAGTTTATAGTCTAGACTATAGTCGAGTCTATAGTCTAGACTATAGTCTAGAATATAGTCTAGTCTAAAGTCTAATCTACAGTCTGGTTTATAGTCTAGACTATTGTCTAGACTATAGTCTAGTCTATAGTCTAGTCTATAGTCTAGTCTATAGTCTAGTCTATAGTCTAGTCTATAGTCTAGTCTATAGTCTAGTCTATAGTCTAGTCTATAGTCTAGTCTATAGTCTAGTCTATAGTCTAGTCTATAGTCTAGTCTATAGTCTAGTCTATAGTTTAGTCTATAGTCTAGTCTATAGTCTAGTCTATAGTTTAGTCTATATTCTAGTCTATAGTCTAGTCTATAGTCTATATCTAGTCTATAGTCTAGTCTATAGTCTATATCTAGTCTATAGTCTAGTCTATAGTCTAGTCTATAGTTTAGTCTATAGTCTAGTCTATAGTCTAGTCTATAATCTAGTCTTTAATATAGTCTATTGTCTATAGTCTAGTTTATAGTCTAGTCTATAATATAGTCTAGTCTATAGTCTAGGCTATAGTCTAGTTTATAGTCTAGTCTATAGTCTAGACTATAGTTTAGTCTATAGTTTAGTCTATAGTCTAGTCTATAGTCTTATCTATAATCTAGTCTTTAATATAGTCTATTGTCTAGTCTATAATATAGTCTATAGTCTAGTTTATAGTCTAGTCAATAGTCTAGACTATAGTCTAGTCTATAGTCCAGCCTATTGTCTAGTATATAGTCTAGTCTATAGTGTAGTCTATAGTCTAGTCTATAGTGTAGTCTATAGTCTAGTCTATAGTCTAGTCTATAGTCTAGTCTATAGTCTAGTCTATAGTGTAGTCTATAGTCTAGTCTATAGTCTAGTGTATAGTCTAGTCTATAGTCTAGTCTATAGTGTAGTCTATAGTCTAGTCTATAGTCTAGTGTATAGTCTAGTCTATAGTCTAGTCTATAGTCTATTCTATAGTGTAGTCTATAGTCTAGTCTATAGTCTAGTGTATAGTCTAGTCTATAGTCCAGTATATACTATAGCCTTTTGTCTAGTATATAGTATAAAATTTTCGGTTGTTGGGCTGGTGGCATATTAAAATAAAAAACCTATCTGTAGATCCGTGTCTGGTCTAGTTTATAGCCTTATGCTTGTGTCTGTCTACTATAGTCTTGTATATAGTATGGACTATATTCTAGTCTGTAAACTGGTGTATAATTAACACTTCAGTCTAAGTTAAATTTTTAGTAGAAAAAAAATTGTTTTTTTTTTAAATTTTAAACAAAAATTTGGTGAATCAAAAATTATCCAAAAAAGTATTAAAAATTTTATATCGATTAAATAAAATTGTTTAAAATTTCTCTAATCTTAGGCACTCCCTTAACAAACAACTTTGATTAAGTTATTTATATTAAAATAAATTCAGGAAATTTATACTGCCTTATTTATAAACATTTATCAAAGGTTTATAGAACAAATTTTGTATGAAAATTTCATTTATAAACCTTTGATAAAAGTTTATGAATAAGAACTATAATATATAGTTTATTTGCATCCATTATAATAGTTGTGATTTATGGAAAATATTTTGTTAAAAAAAAAATTAAATTCATTTGACTGCTTTAAGTTAAAATTATAATATTACACATTTATACCATATTATTTTTATTATTTTTTGTAGTTCCTTTTTTTATTTTATAGGCCACATACGAAAAGACTTTTCTATTTTTATATACAATTAAAATAAGTAATTATTTTCATTAAAATAAAGAGTTAAGTGTTGTACAAAAAAAAAAAAAATGAGAGAAAAAGTAATTTTTAAAATATTTAATAAGAAATTCTCAAAATTCGAACAATTTTTTTTTCTGAAGATACTTTTTTTAACACTTTATATGTATTAATTAATTTATCTAGCCTCCACATAATTACAATTCAATTATTTTATTTTTCATTATAAAATTAAACACGTACAATTTACAAAGGCAAAGAAAAGATACAAACTTTGTTCAATAACTTGCAAACACAAATTTAGAAAAATAAAAAATAAACTTATTAAACCTAAAAAGTCTTCCTTAACTAAATTAAACACAAATATTAAAAAATTGTAAACAAAAATGTTTAAATAACAAATATCCCTTTTTCTCTTAACTCTATACTAAAATCTAAAAGTGAAAAAAAAAACGAAACATGTTTAAAATCAAAAAAAAAAAACTTATTGTCCATTATTGTTAATATTTAAGTAATAAAAACAATTATTTTGCTAAGTTATTAATAAAAGAAAAACAAATTTATTTATTTTTTTATAATTAATTTATTTATTCATTCAAATATTTTTTTTCTCTATAAAATGTAAACAAATTCTTTTAACACACAAATAATATTATAAAAAAAATAAAGTGAATACAAACTTTCGTATAACTAAAAAGAAATTATTTATAAATTTTCTTTTAAATTGTTGTTGTTTTAGTTAGCAGCTAATTTTTAAAGCAAACAAACAATAATAAATTGAGTTTAGAAAAAATCGACAGTTTTTTTTTTGTTTAAAATAATAATAAAGCATTAAATTTGATAATGAAGTTAAAATACTAAAACAATGTTAGTTTTAATTTATGAAGTTTTTACCGATGTGGGTACCTTGGGTAAACCAAATTCATCAGTTTCAATGGAATTCTGAAAAGAAATGATAAAGTTTGTTTAAAACAAAACTGAATTTTAAACTATCGAGTACAATCTTCAAATTAAGATTAAAATCAAGAAATCTAACACAATTTAGCTTAATTAAGATATCGAAATAAGTTTTCAATTCGTAAAAATATTTCTTTTATTTTAAAGTTTCTTAAGATTGTTCAAAAATACGAAACTAATTTTGAATACAAGACAAATTTAATAAAAAATCGCTTACCTTATTGCCGGGTATAAAACTATCAGCACCAGGTTCCTTATCTGGAGCCGAAGGTGCTTTAACAACATCATCCAAATAACTAGCATCATCATCCAAAGCAATTTCATCACCTAAAGCATCCAATTCTGCTTCTAGTTCATCATCATCAACCTCAGGCATACCATAAGTGCGACCCAATGCCTCTTGAACTTCATCGGCCTGTTCTAGCATATCGGCCATGTCATCTTGTATGTCCTAAAAATTTTAACGTATTTCATATCACTATATTTAAGACAATTTCTCTCCTCCTTACCTCAATGTGATCAATATTGATTTTCTTAAATTCTTTTTGCATTTGTTTAACGCCATCTTTCATGGCGGCCACTGTAGCCTGGGTATCCTTTAAGGATTGAGCTGCATAATTAGCTTGTTCCATATTAAATGATTGATTGCGCAAAGCTTCAGCTTGCTGCTCATAACTAAGGGTATAACATATAAAATGTTTATCTATTATAGATTTTGCTTCCCTAACTTACGCTTTCTTTTGTTTCAACACTCTCATGGCCTTTTGTTTAACCGAATTCTTTGCCGGACCCTCACGCATTTTCGACATTTGCTCACGATATTTACGCAGTTCATTTTCCAATTTTGTTATTTTCTCCTCTATATTGCTAGCTCTTTCATCAACCTTTTAAACAGAAAATGAGTTCAGTTTTATGGGAAGCTTTATTTCCAACAAAAATTTCAACTTACTCCTTTAATGCAATCGTTTAGATTGGGCGCCGGTTCCTTAGGTTTTCCTTTGCCAAATAAGCGATTCATATTGTGGTATTATAAAATTTATTGAATTTTCAAAGGGAAACTTTTATTAAACTTGCTAAATTCGAGTTTTTAGAAGATAATTTGAGAATTTTAGTAGATTCTTATTGAATGATGACTAATTTTTTTATGTATTTGTTTTGACACAAACAATGAAAGAAAGTGGCAACTCTTTTAAACAGCTGTTTGGGAAAACAATGTTTACAAAAAGTTTTAATTTATAATTAAATAAAAAACATCGAAATTACTGAAACAAAACAACTATTATTTTTGGAAATTTTTGATTACATTTGACAAATTTATGACTCTCCTGCATGATCAAAATGATATGCACTTATCTTTTGATCATGATACGTTCGTCGGGAGATAATGGTACCCTACCCGCGATTCATTTAAAAGAGTCTTTAATAAGCCCCACTTCTTATCAGTTCTGACTCACTTTTTTAAGTAAGTCATTTGTATGTCGAAATACTGGCCGTTTTAGAGTAATTTTCGTATCATATTTTAATCATTTTTAGAACTTTTTTGATTAATTTTTTTTAATCATATATCAGAATTATTTTCAGTGTCTGTGTTCTGTAACTTTCGAATCGACAAAAACATCAAAAAAATGTATAATCATCCTGTTTAAAACAAGATGAACAAACAGTCATTCAAATATATTTTGGTTAATTGTAATGTGTTTAGTATAAAAATCATTTGAATCACTTAACTATAATATGGAAGACTCTAATATTTCAATGTGTTTTTCTTGAAAATAGGCACTGTTGGCTGATTAATCATCCAACAAACTTCCAAATTCTATTTGGGATTTTACATAAATAATAAAATGAGAATATAAAAACTAAAATAAAAATCTAAAATTTTTGAACTAACCTTTGCTTTTTGATTACATTTATTGTAAATATTAGTTTAAATCTTTGGTCAAAATAAAAACTGTAATCTTTCCAACAGTGTATGACATAACTCTTTACATCTTTAATTTTCTTATGAATTTTTTGCGATGCATGCAGTTTATATGAAAACAATTTTAAAAATAACTACAGAACAAAAATGAAAAAAGGTATTATTTTAAATAAAAAAAATTAGAGACGTAAAGTAGTTCCATTTTTTTATTTTTTTTTTAATTTATAGATATTTTATTAAAAATATTTCAATACTGTAAAAATGTAACAGAAATCTGCCAAAAATTCAAAATGTATTTATAAGAAAACATTAAAAATTTTTTCGTTTACCAACACTTTTCTTGAAAATAAACAAATACTAGAACATAGTGGCATCTCTTTCTCCCAGCTGATATAAGCAAGTAATTCTTTTTGATATGACATTTACTAACGAAATGTCAACGTGAGCGTATGTCTGAAAGGAAAAATAAAATTGTGTTTGCGGTGTGAATAAAAAGAAATAAATTATAATTAAATAAATTAATTAGTATAATTGAAACACAAAACAAAGAAATTTTGTATATATGTACATATATATATCCTTAATTATAACAAATTTTAAAAATAAAAGTGAAAAAAGAAGAAAAAGTTATAAATAAAAACAAATTTAATGTAAATAAGTTAAAAATAGCAGGGAAATTTTGTAAAATGTGTGAAAAATAAAAAGACAAAACGTAAATAAACAATTTTTATTGATAATTAAAGTAATTTAAATAATTAAAAAAAAAAACAAATTATTGCCTAATAAATTATAGATAATTTTTTGTAAAAAAAAAACAAAAAATTGCTAGTATATGCTAAAAAGACCTGCGCCCTTTGAATATTGGTGGCCAACCTTTGACGTATTTTTCACCCACTTGTTATAGATTTGTTAAAGAACAGACAAAGCAGCTAAATAACCATAAACCCGCATAATGACGTAGTTTTCGCTAAAATATTATAAATTAAGAAATTCCACAAAAATACCAACATTTTAGGAATACAACAACAATACAATACTTACCTGGCTTAGGAAGGAGACTTCCTTTAGAAAACCACCCTATTTTTTGGTACAAAAAACACGTTTAACGTGTAGTACTAGCTTTATTTCAACAATATGGATAGTTCTATGATGTTGGCAGCTTTGCATGGCGATTCAGCCGTATATGCTCACGTAGCTAATGCTGAAAATTTGGATGATTATGATGCTACTACTACCACCATAACTTCCTTAACAGATGGCTTAGTAAAGGTCATTACCTCAACAACAACGGCAGCTAACACCATCGTCAGTGCTAGTACAACAGCAGCACCGGATCATGATTCTAATATATCAATGAATAATTTTTATCCAGCCTTGGTACAATGTTTTGGCATTATAATTTGTGGGTAAGTTGCAAGCTTTTTTAACACTTCCACGTAAGAAATTTTAGTTTTGTAAAGCCGTGTAAATGAAAATCCTACACTAAAAATGAATTTGTATACGTAATACACGGTTGTTAGATCTTACAATGTTGTCAGTAAAATGTTCACAAAATGTCAAGTAAATGAAAATCCTACATTTACTAAAAAGCTACGTCAACACGATGGTTAGATCTTACAATATTGCTAGCAAAATGTTCACAGAATGTCAGGAAAATTAAAATCCTACATTACACAACAATGTTGTCAGCAATATGTTCACAGAATGTCAGGCAAATGAAAATCTTACATTAACTATTAAGCTACGTCAACACGGTTGTTAGATCTTTCAATGTTGTCAGCAAAATGTTCACAAAATGTCAAGTAAATGAAAATCTTACATTTACTAAAAAGCTACAGCAACACGGTTGTTAGATCTTACTATGTTGTCAGCAAAATGTTCACAGAATGTCAGGAAAATTAAAATCCTACATTACACAACAATGTTGTCAGCAAAATGTTCACAGAATGTCAAACAAATAAAAATCCTACATTAACTATAAAGCTACCTCAACACGGTTGTTAGATCTTACAATGTTGTCAGGAAAATGTTCACAAAATGTCAAGCAAATAAAAGTCCTACATTAACTATTAAGCTACGTCAACACGGTTGATAGATCTTACAATGTTGTCAGCAAAATGTTCACAAAATGTCAAGCAAATAAAAGTCCTACGTTAACTTTAAAGCTACGTCAACACGGTTGTTAGATCTTACAATGTCGTCAAACAAATAACAGTCCTACATTAACTATTAGGCTACGTAAACAAGGTTGTTAGATCTTACAATCTTGTCAGCAAAATGTTCATAAAATATCAAGCAAATGAAAATCCTACATTAACTATAAAGCTACGTCAACACGGTTGTAAGATCTCATAATGTTGTCAGAAAAATGTTCACAAAATGTTAAGCAAATGAAAATCCTACATTAACTATTAAGCTACGTCAACACGGTTGTTAGATCTTACAATGTTGTCAGCAAAATTTTCATAAAATGTTAAGCAAATAAAAGTCCTACATTAACTATTATGCTACGTCAACACGGTTGTAAGATCTTACAAAGTTGTCAGCAAAATGTTCACAATATGTGTCATAACCGTGTCAACTTACAATGTTTGCTTTATTTCCACGACAATTGGATCTTCGCTTCGGAACGACCCGAGTCATGTACGGCCAAAGATTGTCAACCCATCTACAGCTGTATCAACCGAAAGTTTTTTTTTCCACAGGAAAGAACTATTGGCCAGAGTCGAACTGTTAATAACAACCATTTTTAGTTTTCTCTGACAATGTTTTAAAACAAAAATTGAAATTTGACATTATTGCTAGTCATTTTCTGAACTTTTTTTGCCAACGTTGTAAGATCTTACATCCGTGTGGCTTGTGTATTATAATAATTATCGAAAAATACTATTTATAAGCTTTTGCATAAAACAGAGTACGATGTAAAGAGTTTTTTGGGTAAACTCCTGAAAAATACGTAAGACAAACCTCACAGAATTCGGAGTTTAGAATTAAACGTCCCTAAATAACAAGTTGAAGATCATTTAACAGAAATTTCGAAATGTCATTTGTTTGACGATAAAATCAGCAAACGATGTGGAGTGCATTTTTCCGAATAGACGAATTTCGTCTTAATCGGTTTACAAACTAATATATTTTGTGATATTAAACATTAGCACACATATGAATAAAAATTTCTCTACTTTAGATCTTTATAGTATATTAACCCAGATAGCGACTCAATATTATTAATGTTAAGTTTGTCTATACAAATGTTATCGTTCACTGATATCTATCTTTCGCTTATATGAAAACTTAAACACAAAGAAGTTTTAAGCAGCTGTTAAACAAAAAAAGTATAAAAAGCGTACATGTATTAGGAACAAAAATGATATTGATTAAACAATACATATTCATATTGTATATTTCCATATTTTTTGCACTTCTTTAAATAACAATTATTTAATAATGTTAAAAACATATACGGAACGTTGTATACAATATGTATTTGCAGACAGTCAAATTATTCACTCGTGAGAACAACAATTATAATGTTTATTTTTTTACCCCAAAATTTTAGTTAGACAGACACTATCATTTATGGTTCATTGATTTGTTTGTTGTATGTATTTTTTTTGCTTTAATTTGCTACATTTTAGCGTGTTTTTTTTGCGAATTAACCAGCCATCCTATAATTTAACAATATTATAAATGTGTGATTTTGACCTTGAAAACTACAATACCAAAAACCTACTTTCAAAATTTAAAAAGATTTATTTTGTATTTGATTGAACTGCTATGACTCCTTAAAACAGCTACATACAACTTTAAAAATTGTTTTAAAATATTTACAAAGAAATACCGGTATCTAGACTTTTTTAAGTAATTCCCCTTTTTTGCTAACGTTACGCTGCAGACAAACAATTTTAAACAAAAAAAAATAATTTTATCTTTATCTGTTTAAATGTAATGCTTAAACCAATTTTATACACATAAAATAACTTGTTTTATATTTTCCTTAATTCAAATTTGTTGGCCTAGTTTTAAAACAAAAAAAGTTTTTGGGTAATTTCCCTTTTCTCTAGCTTAACTCCAAATTTTATTTTTTGTTACTCTTTATTACTATAATAACAACTAGGCTTAAATCATGTGCAAATCTATTTTAATGGTCACATGTTAGGTAATTCCCAATTTTTTAGTAACGGAATTATTGTTAGATTTTTTTATGTTAGACGTAAAATTTTAATTTAAAACAATTGTCATTAATAATAGGTTAATTATTTAATAGTAACAGGAGTTTAAAATAGGATGAATCACAGTTTTTAATAAAAAAGTTATAATGTCAAATTTCAACAAAACTAAAATGAAAGAACTTCTTAACCGACTGTCTTAAAAAGGCAGTTTTGATGAGACAATTCTCTATACGAAAACTGTTTCAACTAGACACTTTTCTATATAAAAACTGTCTTGACAAGACACTTTTCTATATGAAAACTCTCTTGACAAGACACTTTTCTATATGAAAACTCTCTTGACAAGACACTTTTCTATATGAAAACTCTCTTGACAAGACACTTTTCTATATGAAAACTGTCTTAACAAGACACTTTTCTATATGAAAACTGTCTTAACAAGACACTTTTCTATATGAAAACTGTCTTAACAAGACACTTTTCTAAATGAAAACTGTCTTAACAACACACTTTTCTATATGAAAACTGTCTTGACAAGACACTTTTCTATATCAAAACTGTCTTAACAAGACACTTTTCTATATCAAAACTGTCTTAACAAGACACTTTTCTATATGAAAACTGTCTTAACAAGACACTTTTCTATATGAAAACTGTCTTAACAAGACACTTTTCTAAAAGAAAACTGTCTTAACAACACACTTTTCTATATGAAAACTGTCTTGACAAGACACTTTTCTAAATGAAAACTGTCTTAACAACACACTTTTCTATATGAAAACTGTCTTGACAAGACACTTTTCTATATCAAAACTGTCTTAACAAAACACTTTTCTATATGAAAACTGTCTTAATAAGACACTTTTCTATATCAAAACTGTCTTAACAAGACACTTTTCTAAATGAAAACTGTCTTAACAACACTCTTTTCTATATGAAAACTGTCTTGACAAGACACTTTTCTATATCAAAACTGTCTTAACAAGACACTTTTCTAAATGAAAACTGTCTTAACAAGACACTTTTCTATATAAAAACTGTCTTAACAAGACACTTTTCTAAATGAAAACTGTCTTAACAACACACTTTTCTATATGAAAACTGTCTTGACAAGACACTTTTCTATATCAAAACTGTCTTAACAAGACACTTTTCTATATAAAAACTGTCTTAATAAGACACTTTTCTATATTAAAACTGTCTTGACAAGACACTTTTCTATATGAAAACTGTCTTGACAAGACACTTTTCTATATGAAAACTGTCTTGACAAGACACTTTTCACACTTTTCTATATCAAAAACTGTCTTGACAAGACACTTTTCTATATCAAAACTGTCTTGACAAGACACTTTTCTATATGAAAACTGTCTTGACAAGACACTTTTCTATATCAAAACTGTCTTGACAAGACACTTTTCTATATGAAAACTGTCTTGACAAGACACTTTTCTATATGAAAATTGTCTTGACAAGACAATTTTCTATATGAAAACTGTCTTGACAAGACACTTCTCTATATGAAAACTGTCTTGACAAGACACTTTTCTATATGAAAACTGTCTTGACAAGACACTTTTCTATATGAAAACTGTCTTGACAAGACACTTTTCTATATGAAAACTGTCTTGACAAGACACTTTTCTATATGAAAACTGTCTTGACAAGACACTTTTCTATATGAAAACTGTCTTGACAAGACACTTTTCTATATGAAAACTGTCTTGACAAGACACTTTTCTATATGAAAACTGTCTTGACAAGACACTTTTCTATATGAAAACTGTCTTGACAAGACACTTTTCTATATGAAAACTGTCTTGACAAGACACTTTTCTATATGAAAACTGTCTTGACAAGACACTTTTCTTTTCTATGAAAACTGTCTTGACAAGACACTTTTCTATATGATAACTGTCTTGACAAGACACTTTTCTATATGAAAACTGTCTTGACAAGACACTTTTCTATATGAAAACTGTCTTGACAAGACACTTTTCTATATGAAAACTGTCTTGACAAGACACTTTTCTATATGAAAACTGTCTTGACAAGACACTTTTCTATATGAAAACTGTCTTGACAAGACACTTTTCTATATGAAAACTGTCTTGACAAGACACTTTTCTATATGAAAACTGTCTTGACAAGACACTTTTCTATATGAAAACTGTCTTGACAAGACACTTTTCTATATGAAAACTGTTTTAACAAGACACTTTTCTATATTAAAACTGTCTTGCTAAGCTACTTTTCTATATGAAAACTATTTTGTTAAGTGAAAACTGTATTGACAAGACTTTTTTTATAAGAAAACAGTCTTGACCAAAATTGGGTATAAGAAAGCTAAGACTGAGGTAACTGCTAACTGTCTTGAGAAGTCATTGTTGAAATTTGTCTTCACAAGACTCTTTTGTGACATTAAACTGTCTCGACAAAGCAATAAAACTCACAAGATTGTTTTGTAAAAGAAATATTACTATTTCTATTTCGAATAAGAAAAATTTAGAATTTAAAAAAGTTCTACAAATTTATAGAAATTTATGAGAATTCTTCATAAAATAACAGTTAATTATGTACTTAATTATAGAAAAATTCCAAGTAAATATAATTGCAATTAAATTCTATAAAAAATAACTTGTTAAACAAACTTGTAACCACTGAATAAAAAAAAAACATAACAACAATGCAACAATTTATTTAAATGCATGATTTTTTTTTAATTAGTTTTCTTTTTTTTTTTTTTTGCACCATAACTCCCTGTTAGCATTAGAATTTGCTTTTCATCACTGTCTAACTGCTATGCTCAAATTATGACGTTTTATTGAAACATACAAAGTAAAGTTTAAAAATTAAAGTTATTTGAAAAATTTCCCCCGTTATTAGTCATTACAAAAAAAACGAACAAATTAACATTAACTACATATAAATGTTGTTAGTTTTTTTCAACTTTAACTTAAATATGAATAATATGAAGTTAAAATGCAATTTAATCAGTTTTTATACCCTACACCACTATAGTGGGGAGGGTATTATACGTTTGTGCTGATGTTTGTAACATACAAAAATATTGGTCCAATACCCACCTTAAAGTATACCGATCGATTCAGAATCATTTTTTGAGTCGATTAAGACATGTCCGTCCGTCTGGCTGGCTGTCCATGTAAACCTTGTGCGCAAGGTACAGGCCGCAATTTTCAAGATAATTTGATGAAATTTGGACCAAGCATGTTTTTTGGCACAAGGACGAAGCCTATTGAAAATGGTTGAAATCGGTCCATTATTTCACCTAGCCCCCATACAACCGTACCTCCCGATTTGAACTTTTTATGCTATAATTACGTCAAATATTCTGCTAGCTCTCTAAAAATTGGCACAAATAAGTTTTATATAAGTATAAATGATACTGCAGATTTTCGTAAGGATCGGCCTATATTTGACCCTAGCCCCCATACAAAACCCCCTTCAAAAAATGACTTAAACGTCTAAAATTGACTTGTAACCATTTGTATCGCAATGAAACTCAACAAAACTAACTGTTATTTAGAAATATATCCTTTTCTCAAATTTACCGAGGATCGGCCCATATTTGACCTATATAAAGCCTCATTTAGAAATTTTAGTTTTTTATCAATAAATGGCTTAAATATTTTGGAATTATGGTAATATTCAACATAAAAGTTTCTTTACAAAAAATAAAAATTTTATAAAAGTAAAATCATGGTGTAGGGTATCATATGGTCGGCCATGCCCGACTATACTTTCCTACTTGTTTTTTAATATATAATTTTTAATTTATCCAATTACAAACACGTCGTCGTTGCATTTAAGTAAAGTGCAGCACTTTTTTTTTCGAGTCAATCAAATTTGTTGTTGTTGTTTCTTTTCAAAATAAATATTTGACACAATTACACCTGCTAAAATAGAAAAAAATAAGTAAATATTTTATACTGTAAGTGTATTCTAATTATAATTAGTTGAATTAAAAGCAAATTGTGAAAACTGTATGAAATGCATCATACAATGCATTAGGAAAATATTTAATTTCTTTAATTTATATAAACTTAATTAAAGTAACAAACTACTTATAATATGTGTATTGTGAGTAACTTACAATTAATAAATTTATAAAAGGTGTATTCTTTTTAGAAACAACAACGACAACAACAACAATAAAATCTTGATACAATAATAATAATACAAATAATTAGTAAAACAAAACAAATAATTAGATCCACAGCATTTGGAAAATGGAAAATTTTTTTCTAATTACTTACATATACAGCCAATTTTATCAAATTTTATTCTAAGAATTTTGTTTTGTTTTTTTTTTTTTTAATTCTTTTTTTATTTATCAATTTTAAATCAATATTTATCTTATAAATATTGATTTTATAACAGTTTTATTTACATTACATGTTAACTAATAATAATCTTAGAGCAAATTAAATTTGAAATAGTAAAACGAACGACTTGAACACGAATATTTTATTTTGTGTTGACGGCCCAGTTACAAATTAATTTTTACAAATTTTGTTTGTATAATAAATAAATATTTAGTTTTTACATGACCGACAAAGAGAAAGTACTTACAGTAAATTATTATTTTTTTTTTTGTTGAAATGTGATAGCAAAAACTTTATTATATGTACTTATGTATAATTATTATCAATGTGAATTTCAAAAGAGGCTCTTATTTAGGTACTTGGGTCAATGAACTTAAATAGATTTTTTTGAAATCGATTACTTTATCTTAGTTATAAACCGATTTAATCACGGAACGTAAGACATTTTTAAACTTTAAAATCATATTTATATTAAACTAGCTATAGGGTAGAAGAGGGATCATTCGCCATAGGGGCACATCTGTAAATGCGAATAACTTGAAAACCGAGTAATCGATTTTATTGCATTATTAAAATTTGTTTTCGTTTATCAATTATCTATCATCCTTGAAAATTTGAAACATTAACTTTACATATGATGGGAAGCAGACATGTTTAATTGTTTTTCAAAGGGCGGTGAAAATATTTCACTGTGTGAACTTTTTTTTGCTAACTTTTTTAGTTTTTGTGATAGAAAAAATATATTGGTCAGTATTAGAATATCAATAATAGTGAACAATAAGACATAATAAAATTTTCGATAATATAATTTGAAGCCCGAAAAAAATTGAAACTAAACCCCAGATCTGCCCGTGGGGCACATACGCCAAATATATGTAATGCTTATGATGTAGAACAAAATTGTTTAAAATATAGAAAAAATCAGTAATAATTTGTTTTAATTTTTTTTTAAGTATTTGTATTTTTTTTCTTTTATTTTACTAATGACAAATCTGCCCCATCCCCTTGGCGCATTTACCCCATGGATGGGGTGGTATCGCCGTTTTTGGTCAATGCGGAAAAGTTAAAAAAAATATGTACATGAGGATGACTTAAGAAAAATTAAAAGGAATAAAACTAAAGCCAACATATCTAAGTATCCGAACCAAGAAAAAAATTAAGAATATGTATTGTAGTTTAATTTGAGGCCGCCTCAAAAAAACAATTGGCGTATGGTCCCCCTTCTACCCTACGCAGTGTGCTTTGCTACCCTAAAACCAATGTAAATTAAAAAAAGAGCTATTTCAAATGTTTATATTGATTTAAAAGATTTCGTGCAAAATTTGAGGATTTTTGCTATAATTCCCAGACATTTTTTTCTATTTCATTAATATGGTGGATTCCATTCCACCTAAAGAAAGTCATTAAAAGAGTTTAAGATAAAAATCCATTTAACTTTGAAGGCAATTTTATGTTTGAGAATAAGTTAAGGAAAAGAAATATCAGTCATCCTGAGGCTCTTAAGTAACAAAGAGGTTAGCTGGTTATCATGGACCCCGTTTGCTGTCATATTCTGTTTAATAGGCCCTTGATAATCTACCCATTGTGATGTATTTGCAATCCGGGTGAAAAGAGCTTATATATGTAATCTGGTACCACGAGAACCGGTAACCCACAGAACTGAATTTCGAATTGTGTCTAGACCGGGTTATTAGAAAGATCCCTTTGGGGTACACGTATGGAATGGAATGGCTGGTTATCGCGGAGCTTGTATTGACCACGGCTAGTAGTCTCAATATATCCTGCTTGTTTTTTGTTATATGTGTCTACAATAAACCATTGAGGATAATACTTTGATATTATCCACAGGTAGTTACTACCGAAACAGTTCATGTCCTTCAGATCCTTCTCTACAGGCCATGTTACCTTAAAAATAATCTATCCACCTTGATGTATTTGTAATCCGTATGAAAAGAAGTGTAATCAATATCTTTAGTCTGCCGGGACTATAAACTGTTAGAGTCAAATGTATCTTTGTCTTTTCCATAGAATCATTTAATCTGGGGGTCGAACCATGGGGCCTTGTAATCTCGAACCACGAGAACCGGTAGCACAAAGACCACAGTTTCGAACTTTGTGTAGTATCGGCTTTTAGAGATATACCTCCGAAGGAAGAGAATGTTAGTTAAAATACTGATACACGGTAAATGCTATTATTCGGGATAAGTGGGAGTAAGCTTTGGAAACAAGTTGGTGTCAAATGTTTATGATACGGAAAAAATGTAGGGATATGAGGGCTTTATTCATCCGTGTACGTAGATTGTGTTTTTGTCAGTTGTTTGATAAGTGATGAATGTTAGATATTTTATATATATCGGCTATTTTGTTAGATTCGCTTTTCGGTCTATCTATTATGTCTCTAGGTACTGTTGTCGAATCAATCCCTTCTGCGTGTTAATATACGGTGTAGCAACAAGTTCACGGCTTAGATTCATATTTCGGTCTCCCAATTACGTCTCCAGATGCTGTTGTCAAATCAATTCCATCTATGTAAGTAAGTAACCCAATGCCAGAGTTTAGATGGTTCGAGTACTTGGACAAAGTGTCTGTACATGGATCTGCAGAACCAAGTATAACAAATTGCTTCAGACATTTAAAAAGCACCAAAGGGGCAGTGGTGTGTCGTCTAACTAGTTCACCTTGTAGTTCTTAAAGTACTACCGTTAAACAGAGAAGTGGTAGTAAGTATAAGAGTTTAATGAAAATAGAGTCGTTTAGTTATCGACAAAATCGATGTCCAAGATAAATCAAAGGATGTTAATTTCATTGTAATACCCTATTTATAAAACATTTTTTCTTTCTATTTCCTGTGGAAGTCTAGAGTTCTATTTACTTTATTATTTTGGTTGATCTGTACATGGACCTGCAGAACCATGTATTACAAATTACTACCAGCATTTAAAAAGCACCAAGGGACAGTGGTGAGTCGTTTAACAAGTTAACCTTGTAGTTGTGAAAGTATAACCATGAAATAAGGCCAATATGGCTGGTGTTAACGTAAATCACTTGGGCTTAGATTAACAAGGAAGTGATAGTATAAGAGTTTAATAAAAGTAGAGGCGCTTGGTTATCGACAAAAAACTGAGGACCAAGAGAAATCAAAGGATGTTATTTGCATAGTAATATCCTCTTTATAAAACAGTGGACAGGCTATTCATTATTAAACAAACATTTGTTTTTCTTTCTATTTCCTGCGGGAGTCTAGAGTTCTATTTACTTTATTATTTTGGTTGCTCTGTATTGCAGGATTATCTCTGAAAGATATATGGAAATAGTTGCACGATCATAAAGATCTTGTTAAATGATCGCTGCTCACATTTCGGAAAGATCTAGTAAACTTTATGTAATATCTCCATCAATGTTACATAAAGGATTATCTCTGAGAGATATTTACACGATCTCTGCCTACATTTCAGAAATATCTAGTTACACGATCGCTGCTCACATTTCGTAAAGATCTAGTATTCTTTATGTAATATTTCAATGATAAGTCTGAAAGAGATACTTACACGATCACTGCTTACATTTCAGAAATATCTAGTTACACGATCACAGCTCAAATTCCGGAAAGATCTAGTATTCTTAATGTAACATTTCCGTCAATGATAAAAAGTTCTAATAAGTTGCTAAAATTGTTAACAAACTATATAACTTCAAATTATATTTCATAACAAACTGTAATTAAATAGTTTTTTTTTAACCTAATTGTCATTGCACCCTAATTGTAAACAAACAAAAACTTAAACCTGTGACTAAAAACTAAATTTAAAATAAATTACACACGAGCTATAATAATTATACTAGTAATAAGCTACATATATACTTAAAAAAAAACAAAATTGTGACGCCACTTCATACCCAATTACACTTTTGAATATTTATTTATCGTAACTCTATATGTCAATGTACGAATATAACGGTATTATCTAGATAAAATACTACACATTTATAGAATTGTTTATATTTAACTAGCATACCCTGGGTGCTTCGCTACCCTAACTATGTTCAATAGCGTAAAAATATCAAAAAGTACCATCGGAAAAACGAAAAAGTACAAAGACCTCTCAATAAATTCTCATTTAATAAGGACCGTGTGTTCCGGTTAACCATTATAAAGAATCTATTTGAAGAATAGAAAAGTACCAAATAGTTCCCACTTACAGAATATTATTCAGTCAAGGCCTTGTATGTTAAAATTAATGTTCCTAGGTTGAATATTTTAGAAAATTAAAAAAAGTACAATTTATGAGATAAAAAGTACTAAAAAGTTGTCTCTTAAAGAATCTTATCCGATGAGGACTGTGTATGTTTAATAATCATGCGTTTTGAGTTCATTTTAAAGAACATACAAAGAGTATCATTTGAAGGAAGAAAAAGTACCAAAAATGGAATAAATTTTACCTAAGTGGAAAGTACTAATAAAAAGAGTATAATTTTTCCTCTTTTTGCTTAAAAATATACTTTTTCGAGAATTAAGTTTACAAAATGTTCCGTATTTAAATCTATATATCACAGATAAAACTCAAAAGATTCATATATGCTTTCATTTGTTCGAAAAAAATAGTGCTTTCAAAAAGTACCAAACAATTTACTTGAATTTGGTCCTATATAGGCCTTAGTACTTGAATTCCAAAATAATAGCTTATTTTATGTGAGTAAATAAAATACTTTTTCATATTTTATAAAAATTGGCCCAATGAGTTTAAATAAAATGAAATTTCCCGTTTCTTTTTGGTACTTTTTTCCCCAGTGAAGTAGCAAACATTGTATTACAATAAATATTACAGAGTTATTCCGTAGTTTAATAGGAATAATTCAATAAACCGAAAAAGTTTTCTTAATATGCTAAAAAAGTACCATAAATGCAGTTTTCTCCCATTTATATTAAAAAAAGGACTGAATTTTAAAAAAGTACGAAACAGGTGTCTCATAATTTTGAGAAATGTATCCAAAATATTTAGAAAATTTTATTATTTTAATTAGTTCAAAAGTTATAAAGAGCTAAAAAAGGTACCGAAATCACCTTTGTTACACATTTTTGCCCCTTAAAAGTACAAATTTCAAAAAAGTACCAGACACCCATCTGCTCATTTTAAGAGTAGATACAGGTAAATTTAAAATTTTTCTTGTATCATTAATATTATGTAAGATAATTAAGAAAACCTGTTTTACCCGTTTTTCCCCTTTTTACCCGGAAATGTGCAAATTTCCAAAAATCCCTCCTTAGTGGATCTATATAATCAAAAACACATATACTGTCAAAATTTCATGATTCTAGGTTCAGCCGTTTGGGCTGTGCGATGATGAATCAGTCAGTCAGTAACGCTACTCTTTTATATATATATATAGAAGATTATTAGGCGCAGTAAATGTTATTCAAATACAAACATAAACGTTTGCATGCAATAATTATTTTGTAAATTGCATTTAAAAAAAAATAATATTGATATTATATAATAAATCAATTGATATATTCTTTTGACTTATCGCTGTCTTTAAGAATTACTTAATAAATTAAAGAATATATATATATTTTTTAAATTGATTGTTTTTAATTTGTTTAAATGAATACAAAGTCAAGCCGCAGTTTTAACATAATAATGTTCTTTTGTTTTTTTTTTGTCTATATGTTAAATATTGGTTTTTGATTAAAATTTTTTAAAATTTGTGTAAAAAAACGTGATCAAAACGATGGGTATAATTTTCACGTTCTTATAGACAGATGTTCATTTTAGCGTAGAAGCACATCTTTATTTATTAACAAAACAGTAAAGAAAAAAACTTGTTATCAATTGTTTAAATGTTTAAAAAAAAGACATAATAAAAATGTATGTACTTTTTTTTTTGCAATGCAAAATGACAAGATCACACCTTAAATTCTGGGAACAAAAAAAAATTACATCAATTTCAATGATTCACAGCGGTTATTTCAGTTCAGACCAGGAAATCCTTTAATCAAGTAAGGCGTTTCATTTGTTTAAAGGCCAAATTTAAGTGAAAGTCAATTCTTGTTTAATTTGATAAAATTAATCAATAAGAAGTTTGGAGTTCGATGAAATATGTTTGAATTGGTTATTTTAAAATGATCTCACCAACCGGTAACTGCCAAAAAATCTAAATCTTAAGTGGTTACTATGGTTAAAATATTGATTCACTATAGAATCTCATACAGATATTTGAGCGACATTCTGACATTTATTATTTATTATTAATTAAAGCAGTTTTACTAATTAGTCTATTGCACAAGATACCGCTATTTCCTATGGTTTTCAATAGTCTTGATTTTATGAATATATTCTGTCTTGTTCTCTTTCATATTTAAAAATCCTTCCCAAAAACTTAAAGTTTTTGCGGAAACAGGACTCCACACAAGTTTAATTGTCTTACGCTATTGAATAGTCTATTCAGTCCAGGGCGTGTTATGTTGATGAATCTTGCCTGATCTTGGTGATATTACAATCCCCGGGTAAAAGTGTTGCACCTGTCACCTCGGCGATTATTTGGAATCATATGACTAGCGGTTGAACCGGGAAAACTACTGTAGAATAATGTGTTGTGAAATGTATGGTTCTCGCCACAACGGTACACTCGAATGAAAGTTTAGAAAGGTTTCTCTCCGATGTACCGCATTTTTATCGGATGTTATCATTATCGGATACCCATATTTGTCGAGATATGTTTTTGTTCTGTCAATAGAACGTTCTCTGAGAATAAGAACTAGTCATATTTTTCTTGGCTTATTTGATGAATACATACTTCGAGCTAACGATTACGTATCTACGTGCTATTGCCGAATGCATTAGCGTGGTTATAGAGGGAATTATCCCGGAAGTTTGACAGTGGAGCAATAATGGTCAAAGATTAGATAGTTTTAAGTACTTAAGCAAAGTGCTTATACATGGTCCAATGGGGACAACGGTGGATCGTTTCTAGCTTACCACTGTAATCCGTTACCTTGATAACATCTCCATGTTATTGTTATTGCAATATCCCGGGAAAAAGAGTTGCTACCTCTAGTCTACCGGGACTATAAACCGGTGATGTAAAATGTATTCACGGCCTTTTCTTGGAATAATTTGGCATGGATTCCAACTAGAGCAGAGCGAACTAGAGTCCCGGCTGGATGTGGTTTAAACCCAAAATCTTGGCCAAAGGATGCTGGTTTAAGGACTGATAAATGTTATGGTATATATGTCTGTATTCTTCTTCCGGTACTGCTGCCATCTCAAGAGGTGTCACTGGGCGATATGACAGAGCAAACCATGCTGAATTCCTAAACTTTGCGTAGTAGGACGTATAGGTTAGAAAATTTTCATTTTAACGCTTGGTGATTGCCTGCTAATCCGTATATCGTTTCTTATGGTCATAGAATGGAACTGATGTATGTTGGTAAATGATCGGTAGAGTCTCCTTTGCCCGACAGTAGATTTAGTATACCTCATACGTTGCGGAAGTTCTCTAGTGCTATGCGATTTGATTAGGGTCCACCACCACTTACTTGACTCACTTACTTATCTGGGTATTTCAGACTAACCTCATTAAGAGGTTAAGGAATGCACTGGAATGGGTCATTAGTTGAGAGGGATTTCATTGTAGTTAATATTTCAATATTAACTTAATGCAATATTTATGACATCAAAAGGGTCATCTAATCTTATCTACTGCATAATCTATTGACCACATATCTTATTGAATAGTCTTAAGAATATAGGATAATTTGTGAACAAGTTTAGTAGTGTTCTAGTTTGCCAGTGTAGGTCTGTCTTTATTATCAGCAAAGACTCTGGTAAACGTGCACACAATAGACAATAGAGCTTTTTGAAATCATGTGAATATTACGGAGATTGGACGTAGAGAAGTATTTCATACGCCCGCAATATCAAGAACGTTTAACACCATATTAGGCAACATAATTTGTATTCTTAATACGTCACTGAAGAGGGATTTATGTCGACTCTATAACCACGACGCCATAATTACAATTCAGAGATTGTCATTATGTCCTCACTCACACTTGGCTAAAAATCAAACGAAATCAAGTAGAGAGCTCACTTTTCACTCCAATTCTACGGCTGTTCTATGACATCAGACATATACACACACATATGTATATACGTCCCGTTTATATGTTCGCTGGGTTATTCGTCTCACTCATAATCAATTAATCAAAATATAAGCTAACGTTTAACATATCTTAATTATAGTAATTAATAATGTTCAAATTATTCTTAAAACTGCTACTGTTTTTATAAAAAAAAACAATATCGTCAATATGTTAATAAACAAATTTAATAAGTTCCTTCTTTACTTTCGTTAAATTGTACAGCAAAATTTTAATTAACTACCTCAGTTTCCTTCTTTTTTATTTTGATATTTAAGAATATATTGTATTCTATTTAATACGGAAATAATTACAATGTGTTTGTATTTTTATGAAGGTATACATTACGCACAATTTCATTCAGCAACTAGTGGCTATTACCACTTAAACCAGTTTTAGGTAAATTTAAATAGTTAGACAGCTACAGGCCGAATATGAAAAAAGCCGAATAATCTCTGGAACTCTAACGTATATTCTTCTGTAAGATCAGAGTGTAGTTGCTTTAAATATTAAGAAGTCTAAAATCAGAAACCAGACTATAGACTAGACTGGGGACTAGACTATAGACTAGACTATAGACTAAAATATAGACTAAACTATAGACTAGACTATAGAATAGACTATACCCTAGACTATAGACTAGACTATAGACTAGACTATAGAGTGGACTATAGACTAGACTATAGACTAGACTATAGACTAGACTATAGACTAGACTATAGACTAAACTATAGACTAGACTATAGACTAGACTATAGACTAGACTATAGACTAGACTATATACTAGACTATAGACTAGACTATAGACTAGACTATAGACTAGACTATAGACTAGACTATAGACTAGACTATAGACTAGACTATAGACTAGACTATAGACTAGACTATAGACTATGCTGTAGACTAGACTAAATTCTAGACTATAGGCTATACTCATTTATAATTATTCCATTTTGTTTGTGAAATACGCCAAAAGTTTCCAAACGTTAGTATAAAAGATCCAAATTTGCCGCCAACCGCTAAGACGCATTTTTACCCAAGATTTGAAGGTAAAACGTCGAATTAGCAACACTGACCCTGATAAATTATTAATATTTTAAAAATATTTTTATAACTTTTAACGACTTTAAGGCTTTTTTCTATTTGATATGCTTTCTTTAAAACCGAATACAAGTTTTAAACTTAAAAACGACCCACCGAATACTAAACAATAATTGTTTTATTCTCAGCACCTTACTTAAGCATAATTGAAACTATTTAAAAACAAAACACGCGTAAGTTGTAAATAACATGATTTAAAATCCAGTTAATCATTTAAGACTCTATCTCTCTTTAAAATGTATACAACTTCTTAAGGAAATAAAGCTACCAGTTTAAATAAATAATATGCTTTGAATGCGATGTATGTGGGCGGACGTTGAACATAAATAATCAAATTTCAATTTTCAAAAATCTCTATTATTAAATTTATTGAAAAATCATGCTGTCGTTGATTGTGTTTTATAAATTGTTTTTTTATTGAGAGACTGAGAGAGTATTATGGGTATTATTTGGTATTATTGTTGTAATTAGAAGTTTACAAGCATTTAAAAACACAATAAACAAATTGAAGTTGCAATTATACAGAGGTGGGTTAAGTGAGGAAAAAAGGTGGTTATAATAAAAATCTTTATTTACGAAATTGTTGTCCTCTATTTTAACGTTCAGAAACTAAAATTTTTTTTGGAAAAAACTACCTTTGACACTGCAAAAACTATTGGAGTACGTGACCCATTTAAGTAATCAAAAAAAAAAAAAAAAAAAAAAAACGACACCTCTGTAAATATTATTGTGGTTCATGATCCGTTTAGTAGTCCTATGTGATGCAGGCTTGGATGAAAACAACATCGCATTTGATAGGACCATGTTGCGGATCACGTTATCCCAAAATTTAAAAAAGTCTGTAGTTTTGGAATAACTCCGATGTAATGCATGGATGTAATACATGGTCCTCACCTGTGAAATAATAATGTTAAATGGATTTTTTCCATACATTTGGATTAGTTATGGACTAGTCCTTTAAAGAGTACTCTTTGCATGTGTATGCAGAGTAGTCTCAATTTTTGCAGTGGAATTTTTCTCATAGTGTTAATAAAAGATGCAATATCTAGAGTAAAGCTTCTAGAACAACTATGATGATGGAGAGCTTGCGACTACAGTCTATTACCTACGATCCTAAAGCTTTAAATGCAGACTACACAAAGGGAAACAAAATCGACAACGAATTGTTACAACATTGACAACGTTGCGTTGAATACATATTGTTGTACGTATGTATGTACTTTGACAACGGATGTTATTGAAAAATTATAAACATTTTGGTATCAATTTGGCACTAGGCGTGTAATATTTAAAAACGCTGTTTTTTCTTTTGTGTATGTGGGTATATGATTTGCAATTAAAGAATTTCTCTTAGTAGTGTATTGACATATTCATCGTAGTCTATCTACCCTTTTCAAAAATATCTGATCCTAAAGCTGTTGCTGTAAAACTGTACTCTTATACAGAGGGAAATACCAGTAGAAAAGTACCGAAATTGTTACAAGTCGTTGTGAAAAGTGAGCTTTCCACGTGTTTTAATATTTAGACAACGAATGTGTATAAAATTTAAATAACACCCAGTTATCATTTTGATAACCACTGTTGTAATTTTGACATCGCATTTTGATTACACTTTGAGTCTTTTCAACAATGCATCGTTGTGATTTCGACAACATAGCATTGTCATTTTGATAACTCATTATTATTTTTTTGCTGATTTGATAACGTCATATATTTTTAATATTTTTTTGTTGATTTGCAAACTATTCGTACATACTTTGACAACGGATATTATTAAAAAAATATATATACTTTAGCGTCGATTTGGTACATGAAATTAAAACGTATTTTTTCCCTTTGTCTGAATATGATTATAACAAGAAGGAAATTAGAATATATTAGGAGATTAAAGGACTTAGAGAAAGCAATAAAACTTTTTTGTATCAGTACTGCTATGTCGGATATTTAAAGCGTTTCAAAATTGCAAGATATAACGCTTATATCTAGTACAATATCAATAAGATAGAATCGCACAATCAAACGAGATTCCTGGAAACTTTCCAATATATCTCTGTCTATACCTTTCAATTTCGAAACACTTTTAATATCCGACAGATCAGGACTTATACAAAAAAGATCAATAGCTTTCTCAACGTCCTTGTCATAGAACATTAATCTCCTGATAGATTCTCATTTCCCTCTTGGTATAATCATGTCTACACTGAGGGAATAAAAAAGTTTCCTGATTATAGAAAGAGGGAAATGAAAATCTATCAGGAGATTAATGCTCTATGACAAGGACGTTGAGAAAGCTATTGAGCTTTTTATTAAAAGTGTTTCTAAATTGCAAGATATAGAAAGAGAGATATTAAAAAATTTCTAGGAGTCTCGTTTGACCGTGATACTTTTGTGCGAAAAATATACCCAAAATATAAAAAGGTATAAAATCACTCAAAAAGCTCTCAGTATCCTTATCAACTGACAGATTCATTAGATAAAAATAAGACTTTAAAAATTAGGTATTCAAGTGATCAGGTCGATAGTTAAAATTTAAATATGTAATTTTTCCTTTTATCAAATAGAAAGCTTAACTATTGAAGTAACCATGTACCCAATACTTTCCATCCCTGCAGCATATCTCGTAATTCAATACACACTTCTCAAAATATGTAATTTTCGACTATTTTCGTAATTAATCTGACCTTTAATGTATAACAAAATTGCACAACAACAAAAACATTATTACAATCAATACAATTACAGTGAAAGTGAATGAATTGCATATTTTTCATTTTTTTTTCGTTTCTCTCAACAAAAAAATTTATTACTGCCAGTTAAACGATTAACAGAAATTAAATTGTTTTTAATCAAAATTATTTATATACAATTTTTGTAAAATATTCTAAAAGTAAGTATTTTCAAATGAATTATTAATTAATTCAATATGCTAATTTGTGGTTGGAATATCCAACGCATACTTATCGAAATTTCTCAACTCACACCGATTGATTTTTCGTATACATATAGAGACGTGCTTAATAGTCCATATTTCAATTTGTCATCAATAACAAAAAAAAATCATTTTTTTTTTTGATTTTATTTCTTCAATATTCTATACATAATAATGTTTTAACATTTATTTTGTTTCAAATAATGATTGTACAAAAAGTGTGTTTCAATTGAAAATAAAAAATCTTAATTACAGATAAGTCACGTTGTTTAAGACAATGAGTTACAGTCGTCAATAGTAGACAATTTTATTTTATTTTATAGTTATTTTCATACATAGACAGCTGCTGTTCATTAACCTTTGAAATTGTTTTTATTTTTAATTTTTTTTTTGTTTTTTATTATTATTTAATTATAAATATCTTCAATATTTGATGCTGCATCTATCAAAGATGAATTGTTGAGATTATGAATTAAAAATAGAAATTGATTTATGTTTACGTTTGCAAAATGAAAGAATAAATATTAAATAGTCTGGATTTTTATTGAATTAAATTACTTGTACTTGTTTTGTTAATATGACATAAATGTGCAAAATTTTGAAAAGAAGTTTTAATACTTGGACTTAAACTCTTTTTGAAATCATTCATCCGACTTGATGTACTAGTCTTGTTAACTCTTTAATTAGCTTTAAGTTACCACAAAACCCTACATTGCTGCAGCTGGGTATTATCGATTTATTATGATGCTTGTTATTTAGGTATTTTTATACCCTACACCACTTTTGTGGGAAGGGTATATTGGGTGGTTTGTTACATACGAAAATATTGCTCCCATACCCATCCTAAAGTATACCAATCGGCTTAGAATCGTTTTCTGAGTCCATTAAGCTATGTCCGTCCATCTCGCTTATTAAACCTTGTGTGCAAGGTACAGGTGTCAATTTTCAAGATGATTGGATGAAATTTGGCACTATTTTTGGCCCAGGGACGAAGCCTATTAGATAAAATCGGTATTTCGCCTAGCCCTCATACAACCGAATAGATCCTTTGGGTTCATAATTAAGTTAAATGTTGTACTATGCCAACAAAAGTCAGCAAAACCTAGTTTCATAAAACTTTAAATGATTTTTATAATGATCGGGCCTCATTTGATCCTATCCACCATACAAACTCTCCTTCAAAACTGACTTGAAGGTCAAAATTCATTTATAAACACTACTAACACATTTAAATTATACATAAATGACTTTGAAGTAGTAGTAAATTCCTTTACCAACATTTATAAGGATAGGTCCATGTTTACCCTTACTCCCCTGTGAGCTCTCTTGTAAAAAAAATGTTTTTGTCAAAAATGAGTAAAAATATTCTGGAAAAAGTCTGGACATCAAAAACAAATTAAATGTTTTTTTTATAAACCACATTTTTAGCATACTGACTGGTGTAGGGTATTATATGGTCGGCTATACCCTACAATACATTCATACTTGTTTTATATAGGTTATTGAAATGAATATCACACAAAAATGATATTTCTGAAAATTTCACGTCTAATGGAAAAGAACCTCAAACTTTCAATTGACTCTCATTTCCATCGGAGAGAAACTTAAATTGGAAGAATAGAGAGATAGTCGTTGTAAGTCTATTTAAGTCTCCTTTACCTTATGATATTTTCCGGTCAATTTTAGTCCCATAAAGGAAAGGGGAGGGTATCATGAGACGTTGTTACAACAAACATGATCCCGGCTTTAAACAAGATTTTCTCATCATTTTAAGCTGCAGGATCAGATATTATTGGGCAACTCATCTGTTAATTACAAACCATATATGACAAAACAGGTTTCCTTTTTGGACTCTAATACACAAACACTACTCTATATAACCGATCGCATACCGGTGATAGAAATCATTGGAAACTATATGACATATGTATATAAGAGATCATGATCAAGTGCAATAACAACCATCTAACAACAACTTCTTCAGTTATATATAAGTGGTGTCACGAATACTACCAAAGCTCTTGAAATATCGATGGCTATAACTCAGAAACATCACAGGATATTTCTTAAATCGGCGACAATTACGGACGAGCGGTGTTCCCACGACAATTGGACAATTGGAGTCATACTCGGCCAAAGATTGTCAACCTAGCGACAGCTGTATCAATTGAAAGTTTTTCCTCCAAGAATGAACTATAGGTCGCAGTCGAACTGTTACAACAGCAACAACAACAGAAAAACAGATCATACGTTAGGTGATTTGATCAAAACAGTTTTCTGTACACGCCATTAATATACTAGACAAAATATATATTTTTTTCATAAAAATCAGCACACAACAGACCCGATAATGGTCAGGTGTATTTCTTCGTATTTGATGTACTATACATCTTCCTATCAACCTAACCAGATATACGCGATCGCTCACCGGTAACAGAAATTTTCTAGAAGTGTATCATATTGCAAACACTTGGTGCAATCTGTTGTTAATTAGTGGGTTTTAAACCGGGAGGCAAAATGGGTCTGAGTGTTAATATTGATAATTTAGAAAGCCAGACATTCTTTCAAAAACCTTTCATTCCTAAGACAATTGAATCTTCTCTTCAGTAAAAAAAGATTTTCAATAAGACAAAGATTGTCAACTCAGAAATAGCTGCATCAACCGGAAGGTTCTTACCTAGAGAACAACGTCCAGTCACAGCCAATCTGTTACAACAACAATCTTACCATATCTTATCCACTGCTTTGATTATATGTAAGTGGTGCCTTGTATACTAAATTAATCAAAGCTTAGGGAGTAATTTCATAGAAAACTTTTACCACATATACATCATCAATGCATACTGTATGTATTGGACAATTATACTTTCAAATAAGAGATCGTGGTCTTGCGCTATGTTCGCGCAAATCACTTCTGTTGCCATTTATTGTTATGCGAATTACTGGGAGGGAAAAACTCCCAACTAATTAACCATAACTCTGGCTTTAAGGCAGAAGAATGTTCTTGATACAAAGGAATCTTGAAGACGCTAACCTAATGAATACAAAATCCCGTGTTAAAGAAGTGCTACCAATACCTCTAGTTTGTCTAGTTGGTGGATATATAAACCGATGGTTTAAAGTTGCTGGAAGGGGTGAGTTTGTTTAAGGCTTGATGTACGGTGAATTTTTTGTTAGGAACAGTTAATTGTATCGCATTGCAGGTTGTTTAACAATATGTTGGAGTCGAGATGATAATATAAATATTAGTGATGATGAGATGTATTATGAATGTTGGATATATGTATGTTGGATCTGATGGAAGGAATGGTGAAGATAAGATGTTGTTTGAATGCAACTGATGCAAGAGATCGGTGATGATGTAGGAACCAATGATGATAAGTCGTTGTTTGACTGGTGGATATATATATAATATATATATATATTATATATATATTATATATATATATATATTATATATATATATATATATATATATATATATATATATATATATATATATATATATATATATATATATATTTTGTATACAATTAAAGAGATAAGTGATGATGCAGGAAGTTGGATGTTGATTAGAATATGTTTTGATCACTGTTTTATCCGTGATTTCCAGTTCATAGTTGGGTGTATTTAGAGTTTTTCCTTATCATGACTGACTCATAACTGTATGTCTACCAATTTTGTCTCTAAGAGCTGTTACCGCATCAACAGAGGCCATTCTATCTGTGTGGTTGTAAACGGAAGTGATATTTTGCATCCGAAAGTTGCGCAATGGGGCAGAAAAGGGTGAAATGAAATAGCTCGAGTACATGAGAAAAGTGCTTGTACATCGACCGGTGGAAACATGTACAAAAACTGTCACATGTATGTAAGAAACTTAAAGCTCATCCAATGTTGATTAGAAGATGTTTTGATCACTGTTTTATCCGTGATTTTCAATTCATGTTTGGATGTATTTAGAGTTTATCCTAATCATGACTGTCTCATAACAGTATATCTACCAATTTTGTCTTTAAGAGCTGTTACCGCATCAACAGAGGCCATCCTATCTTCATGGTTGTAAACGAATGTAATGTTTAGCATCTCAAAAGTTACGCCACGGAGCAGAAATGGTGAAATTAAATAGTTCGAGTACATGAGAAACATACAGATGAACCGGTGGAACCTTGAATAAAAACTTTCACATGTGTGTAAGAAACTTAAAACTTTAGGAGGCTATTGAAAATATTCTTCTTATAGAAATATTTGAAAAGAATTTCGGGAATAGCATCTCGAAAGTTACGCCACGGGGCAGAAATTGTGAAATTAAATAGTTCGAGTACATGAGAAAAGTACAGATGGACCGGTGGAACCATAAACAAAAACTGTCACATGTGTGTAAGAAACTTAAAGTTCATCCAATGTTATTAATCCGTGAAATTATTCCATCATGTCAGATCTTCACATAAATCACTTTGACTTCTGTACACCCATGACAAAGAAACGCTGATCTGTTCAGGAAACTGAGTATATAAACAGCAATATATAAGGTTTTTAGTAGGCTATAGATATTGAAAATATTCTTCTTATAGAAATATTTGAAAAGAATTTCAGGAATAACATATGCGTCACACTTAGAAAATAACAATTTTTTAAAATATCAAAGTTTATTATGACGCATTCCTACAAATTCCTGGTGATTTCTTTTTTTTCTGTATTTAACTTGATATTCCGATACCTGTTGTTAAATACAAATTACATTCATAATAAGATTTAAGTATTGGGCACTGTAACAGATAATAAATTTTAAATAATATTGAAGTATTGCGTAATTTATCAAATGAGGTACTTATTGATATTGATGAAGAGTGTTTTTTTTTTGTATTCATTGTTTGTAATAAAATTCCTTTTTATATTTATTTCCTTACAGTTATATAGCTGGACGCTTTAAAATTATCTCAAATGCAGAAACAAAAGGTCTGGGCACATTTGTGGGTACATTTGCTTTGCCTTCTTTAATATTTTTATCGTTGGTGGAATTAAATTGGAATAAAGTCAATTGGACTTTCCTATTGGCCATGTTAATATCAAAATCAGTGGTATTCTTTGCTGTTCTTATAATATCACTGTTTATAGCGAGACCTTTAAATGTAGCCAGAGCTGGTCTGTTGGGTATATTTTGTACACAATCAAATGATTTTGCTATTGGTTATCCCATAGGTAAGTGTTTTTTAATTAAAATTTGAATAGTATCTTAATCATATTTATATTTTTTCATAAATTTAAGTAATGGCTTTATATAAGGATATACATCCAGAATATGCCTCATATTTATATTTAATGGCTCCCATTTCGTTGGCCATTTTAAATCCTATTGGTTTAATATTAATGGAAATTGCCAAGATATCACAAAATAAAACTGAACAGGTAAGTTTTTACATGAATACAATGAATATTTTCCTAATATTTATGAACTTTTTATATTCGTTATATATGATTTAGTTCAGTTCAAATTCTTATCTTATTTTTTCTGCTTTTTTAGGCTCAAAATCCTCCTTTATGCCCTGAAACCTGTCCAGCCGAACAAATGGCCAAACGTAGTCGCTGTTTAAATGAAAGATCTTTAATTATTTTAACCACCATTAAATCTTTATTCTTCAATCCTTTGCTCTTAATGACAGTCTTGGGTGTGGCTGGTTCTTTTATATTTCCTAATGGTTTGCCTGAAATGGCAGCCAGTGTTTTACGTGTATTTGGTCAATCGTTTTCTGCCACTGCTCTATTCTTATTGGGTTTGAAAATTGTGGGTCAGGGCAATAATAGTTCTTTAAAAGGTTCAGAGTTTTTATTACCCGGTATATTGATTTTAGTTAAAATGTAAGTTTATTTACTTTAGCATACTTTTAGGTGTTTCTTTTTTAAATTTAATAATCATAAAAATATTATTACAGTTTAGTTTTACCTTTGGTTTGTCGACAAACTGTTAATATCATGCAAGCTGGTGCTGACTTTAATGATACTACCGAATTAAGTACTTTTGGTTTTCTATATGGTACATTTCCAGCTGCTCCCGGGGCTTTTGTTATAGCTACACAATATAATATGGATGTGGAATTGGTAAGTTAAGGGGTTAATAATATTTTATTTATATATATATAATTAATTATTTTTTTAATACTTTTTAAACTAGATTGCCAAAAGCATGGTTTTGTGTACCTTTATATCGGCTCCTTTAATGTTTATCTCAGCCAAAATGATTTCTCTAACGAATCTCAATCCTATTGATTATATTCATGAACTAGATGCCTTTTCTTTTGACATCAGTGTAGCCGGTGTAGCTGCCTGTATTTGGATGCTTTTGTTATTAATAACCACCAAACGTTTTAGGCGTATGCCTCATCGTATTACCTTCTGTTTGGTGTTGTCTCAGGTAATTGTAAAAAAAACATGTTGTTTTTTTGGACCCTACACCACTTTAGTGGGGAGAGGTTTATTGGAGCACAATAATAGTCGTCCTATACCCACCTTAAAGTATACCTATCGGCTCAGAATTTTCTGACACGATTTAGCTATGTCCGTCTGTCTGTCCGTCCATGTAAAACTTGTAATCAAACTACATTTCGCAATTTTGAAGATAATTCAATGTAATTTGCTACATGATCTTCTATTGTCTCATGGACAAAGATTATGGGAAATGGTTAAGATCGGTTCATTATTTCACTTAGCCTCCATGCAACTGAACCGCCGAATAGGGCTTGTAAATCTTGTAATCAAAAAAATGGTCGCAATTTTGGAGATAATTCAATGAAATTTGGCACATGATCTTCTATGGTACCGTAGACGAAGTGGGTTTGTGCTGATGTTTTTAATGCACAAAAATGTTTCTGAGACGATGGGTAGTCTCAGAATCATTTTTTGAGTCTATTTAGCTATGCTTATCCGTCTGTCCGTCCATGTAAATCTTGTTATCAAACTACACTCACAATTTTAAAGATAATTTAATGAAATTTGGTACATGATCTTCTATTGTCCCAGAGACAAAAGCCTATTGAAAATGGATAAGATCGGTCCATTATTTCAACTAGCCCCCATACAACTTAACCCCCAAATGGGGCTTGTAAACCTTGTAATCAAACTACATGTTTAAATGAAATTTGATACATGATCTTCTATGGTACCGTAGACGAAATCTAATGAAAATGGTTGAGATAGGTCCATAATTTCACCTAGACACCATACAACTGATCCCGCCGAATAAGGCTTCCAAGTTTAATATACTCGTATCTCGACAAAAAGCTACAAAATCAACTTCTGTACCAGACTTGATGACCCTCACGAATTCTATAATTATCGGACCTCATATGACCCTAGCTCCTATGAAAAGCCAGCAACAAAATTTCACTTAAATGTCCATAATTCTATTCAACAATAAACGGCTTAAATTGTAGGGTATTATATGGTCGGCCTTGCCTTCGACTATAATTTCTTACTTATTTGTAACTAAACTAGTTTTGTTTTTACTATTTTTTCCTTTAGTTAATGTGCTGTGTTGGTGTTATTTTATGGTCTAAACTGGAGCATGTACAAAAATGGCCTTTAATTATACAATTTGTTTTATTTAATGTCGGCACCTACAGCAGCCGATTATGGACTGGCATATTGGCTATTTCTCTGCTGTTCTTGCAATGTCGTAGTCTTTGTTTTGTTTTGAAATTATGGCCTTATATGGTAAGTTGTCTTTCTCTCTTATCAATCTAATCAATCTCTAAAGTATTAATAATGTTACATGTTTCTTAAAGATTGCTTTTGCTTGGGGTGTACCGGCCATTATATCGGGCTTATTGCTAGCATTCGATAGTAATGTTATGTCAGGGGAAAAACATAATCCTAGTTTTCAATATGGTAATGCTCAAGCAGCCATATCGGTGTTTATGCTGGTCATGTGTTTTATAGGTAATTTTGTGAAACATTTCAATTTATTTTTTTTTAACTTTTAAACTCACACTATAATGATGAGAAAAAATTATTTATTGATCAGTTATTAAGCTTAAACTATGTTAAAAGTATGTTACAAAACAACTAGTTAACTGTGAATTCTCTAAAATTTTAAAATAAGTTATGTTTTTAAAATTTTGTTGGGAAAATCAGTGCTAAAGTTTTAATGCATATGAAATAATAGTTTAAACTTCTACAGTGATGTCTAAATAAAGTTTTCAATCTGATTGTTTATACACAAACAAATTGTTATTAAAACTTCCTATTATATTTGCATAATAACCAATCATATCTTTTTTCCAGTTACCGTGGGCTGTTTGGTTATGCATCAACGTTACAAGAAACGTTATGAAAAATATCTAACCTTCTCACGCGAATTATCCAATCCTGAATCAGGTAATTTAGTTTGAAGTCAACTTTATCGCAAATTTTCATTAAAATTCTTTTTCTCTTTTTTTAGAAACTTCTGATTTACAATCAACTATTTCAACGGCAAATCTTATTACCTCCTCTGCAAATAGTAATATTCATCAAAGACGTCGTTATACTTCTTATTCGTCATCGGATGATGATGATATGTTACCCAATACTGTTAATCCTTCTAGTAATGGTGGTTGTGGTAATGGCAATGGTAATTGTTGTTCTTCAAGCGCAACAACAACGCCCTCTACCACTACTGTGGTAGTGGATATTGAAGATCTTTTGAATAAACGTAATTTGGAACAGACTAAAAAGGATTCAAAGGATTCGGATATAACACCGACAACGGAAAATGAAACGTGAGTGGAAAGAGATTTCGTAAAGTTTTGAAAAAGTTCTTTTTTATCTTGAACACATAAAGAATTTCCTTATGTACCTTCTCATGGTTAGGTTAGGTTCGGCAGATTATATACTATCACGAGTATAGCTTTACTTGGGTTTTATTAGGCCGCTTTGTAAAGACTGGAAAGAAACAAGTTTAGGAAGGATAAAATAGCGATGTAGACAGTAAAGATAATATTAAAGGGTAAAGAATAAGTTGAATAAAGTAAAGATGGTAACGAGCCTATAGAGAAAAGTGTGTGTGATTGAGTACACACCCATTTTGATCTTTCAGAACAGAAAAGTATGTCGACCCTATTGCCTGATAACGAATAAATTCAAGGGCCGGGCATTTACACAGAAGTTGAGTAATTCTTCCTCATTTTGACAGCTCCTACAAAAGTCATTGTATGGAAGACAAATGCGTCTTGCACTGTTTTCGATCTTGACATGACCAGTAAGAACTGATAACAGATTTCTCAGATGTATTCTGCTTAGCCCTAATATATAGGATGTTTCATGAGGATCCATATGAGGCCATAACATCGAGCAAGTGTATTCTTGAGAACACCTGTCATGATCTGAACTAAAACACATGTTGTGTATTTGTTTCTTAATGTTCTATAGGGTGAAACCGCAGAACTTCTCTAAGACGCTTTCAAGGGTCCAACTGATTACGGTCCCTTTGTCTAATGAACTCCTGGACAAAGGAGTTCATTAGACTTAGAAATTTTAAGAAAATCTTTTAATCTATCCTGAAAATATCCTCCATGAATGCGAAAACAGTAGATCAGAAATAGAGCTCTCTGTTCCCATTAAATGTCGGACAGTAATAGTGTATATGAGATATAGTCTCCTTCTCCTCCTCTTTGTGACAACTTCTGTATTAGTCATTGTACTGGAGACCCATTCTTTTAGCGTTATAAGCAGCGTTCATCATGTAAAGGCCAAGTTGTCCTCGAAGTTAAACAGGTGGTTTCACTGAACCATCTAATTTGAGCCATTTCATATAGTTAATTTTGAACAAGTACCTTACAGTAAGTAAGTGAAATACCAGTGAAGGCGTCGATCTAATTCCTGGCAAGTTCGTCAGCAATGCAAGCCAAACAGTCTCATAATGTCTTTAAGAAATGCAGATTGAGTTGAGCGCATGATAATAAGTTGCGGACGAACTGGCTAAATTAGGTTCGAACCCTGACAGAGATGACAGAGAAAGTATGTTAAAACCATCCATTTGTCACTATTATAAGTTGATATTCGAAAGATTCCGTGACATCATAAACCACTCCTGGAATAGTAGATTGGGTTGCAAAGTATAAAAGGCCCTATAGCCAAAACTTTATAGAGGAGCTACCAAAATACTTGTAAGACTAGACAGACGCAGTCTAAGAATTCTGATAGCGATGCTTACTAGGCACTACTCAGTTAGGGCCTTTCTCTGTAAATGCAAGATATCGGTCTATTGCAGGTTGTGAGAAGATGAGAAGGATATAGAGACGATCGAGCGTACAGTGTGCTTAGGATACATTTTAGCCTGAAATGGCTAGGGAATAAATTTCATGACAAAATGGATGATATTGCAGGTCTTGACCCTCGCAGTTTACGAGCTTTAGCTTGTCTTCTTTTTACTTTCTATTTTTTCTTGTAGGGTTTTTTTTTTTTTTGTTTTTCTGTCTTTCAAATTTTCATTCTTTTGAAGAGAATCACAATTGACCTTATGATTTCCGAGTGAATATGCATCTTTTTATGGTGCAGAAGCCTTCAAAACCTAAACCAACCTTTTCAGTTTGTTTTTAAGGCTGGGGTTAGAAGTTAATTAAAAAAATATCATAAAAATACCCATTTAGAAAAGATATCTTGATTCTTTATTATAGACACATTAATGGTCGCCCCAATTTATGTGGTCCCGCTTTCAATTGTGGCGCCAGTACATCACAAAATTGTCAGTCGATTATAGAACGTTATGAGGAACATACAAGACGCGGTTTAGAACCTTTAGAAAAAGCCAATGATGAAGATGATCATCAGACACTAAAACACATAGTATTGTTAATCATATTACTGTGTTCCATGTTTGTGGTAAGTTTGTTTTTCAAATCATGATTTTTTAAAAGATTCTCTATAAGAATTTTTAAATCTACAGGGTCTAGCGGTTTCCATTTGGACTTTGGTTATGGAAGGCATGTCTGGTATATATTTGGAATTAAGTTTTCTCGATGCTTTCTTAAATTTCGGGCAAAGTTTAATAGTAATGGCTGTGTTTATAACTGATACTGGTGAATTGTTAATGCCGTTGATTAAAATTTGGCGTAAAATATGGTGAGTTTTAAAAAATACTTTTTAATGATTAAGATTAGTTGGAAACTTATTCCCATTTCTTTCTAATTAAAGGTACGGAGCAAATGTTGTCACTTTGCCGCATTGGTCTCATGTTAGTCAGGAAACTAAACATATTTGCGAACAGTTCCGCAATCATCATTTGGAAAATTGCAAAAAGGATATTGCTAAAGACAGAAGGTAAGAAACATAATATTGAACTTTTCTTTTCTATGGACATTAATTCTAAATATTTTCTCTTACAGGTGGCGCATACGAACTTATCGTAAAGTATTTTACGGCTGTGAATTTGTTGATTGGTTAATAGAAGTTGGTTTATCTAAGGATCGTTTGGAGGCCGTACACTATGCTAAACATTTAGTTAATGGTCGTGTCTTGCGTCATATCAATAATGTCTATCATTTTGAAGATAAACAATTACTTTACAACTTTTGCAGTCGCATGTAAAGAAAACAAAATGTAGAAAATAAGCGACGACATACCCACATACGTTTTGTAAATTTATTTTTATTTAGATATATTTATATATAATTTTTGTGTTTGTTTTCTTCAATCAGCTGTGATTTTTGTTAGTTCATTTTAATTTTAATTATTACAACAACAATTCCTTTTTTATTTTTCTTAAAAAAAACCCATTAACAAAATGAAAAACAAACTTTTCATTTTGTTTACTTTTATTTTAGTTTTGTAAGTTTTTCTCTTCTCAAATTCAACAAAAAGTGTTACAAATTTATTATTATTTTTTCACAAAATCTTTTTTAATTAGTGTTATAGTGTGTCAAAACCAACCATATTTAGCTCAAGCAGAGAAATTAATCTTTGTTTCTCTTAAAATTTATAATTAAGAAAAGTGCAATTTATTCTTAATTTTAATTGTTATTTCTTTATTGTTATTGTATATGTGTGAGAAACTCATACAAAATTTTCAAATTGTATAATAAAAAACACAAAAAATTTTGTCACAAAATAAAAGCAACAATACCAAATGGAATTTGTATCAATATAGAGAAAAAAAGAATGCTGTGGCTTTTAAACAAATTAGGGAATATTTTTAAAAATTATTTTACAATTATGTATACTAAAACAATTAGAATTTTTCTAAAAATAATTTATCAAAATGGAAAATCCTATTTATATTACAAAAAAATATCAACTATATACCAAATTTTGCTTATAAATATAAATTTATTAAAAAAATATATATATTGAATACAATTTACAAATAATGTATTAATTAAATTGATAAAAATAAAAATTATTATATGGTCACAAAGATGCTTAAAAAAATCACTTACACAAATGACTTTTTATTGACCTTGTGTTTTTTCATATTAATGCTGGAAAGTGGGTTAGTAGAAATAAATTTTATTAGTGTGGAAAGATATTGAACTTTCAATATTACCATATACAGTGGTTTCCAAAACATATAACTAGATGAGATTTTTTTAATAAAAAAACAAAAATTTTTAAAATTTCAAAATTTTTTCACACAAAACTGATACTTTTGAAAATTTTCTATAGGAAACTGAAATCTTCTATGAAAAAAAAGATAAAATTTATTTAGAATAACTGAAATAGGCCTGGCCTAGAACTGAGGAAGAACCGAACTAGCACTGAACTAGACCTGAGCAAGAACTGCACTAGAACTGATCAAGAGTTTAATTACAACTAAACTAGGAATGAACTAGGACTGAAATAGAACTAAACTGGAACCAACTAGAACTGAACTGGAACTGAACTAGAACTGAACCAAAACTTAACAAAAATTTAACTAAAACTGAGCTAGAACAAAACTGGAACTAAACTAGAACTGAACTTGAACTGAACTAGAAATGAACTAGAACTGAACTAGAACTAAACTAGAACTGAACTAGAACTGAATTAGAACTGAACTAGAACAAAACTAGAACTGAACTACAACTTAACAAAAATTAAACTAAAACTGAACTAGAACTGAGCTAGAACAAAACTGGAACTAAACTAGAACTAAACTGAACTAGAACTGAACTAGAACTGAACTAGAACTGAACTAGAACTGAACTAGAACTGAACTAGAACTGAACTAGAACTGAACTAGAACTGAACTAGAACTGAACTAGAACTGAACTAGAACTGAACTAGAACTGAACTAGAACTGAACTAGAACTGAACTAGAACTGAACTGGAACTGAACTAGGAATGAACTGGAACTGAACTGGAACTGAACTAGAACTGAACTAGAACTGAACTAAAACTGAACTAGAACTAAACTAGAACGAACAAGAACTAAACTATAACTGAACTAGAACAAAACTAGAACTGAACTAAAACTTAACAAAAATTTAACTGAAAACTGAACTAGAACTGAGCTGAAACAAGACTGGAACTAAACTAGAACTGAACTAGAATTGAACTAGAACTGAACAAGACCTGAACTAGAATTGAACTAGAACTGAACTAGAACTGAACTAGAACTGAACTAGAACTGAACTAGAACTGAACTAGAACTGAACTACTTAGAACTGAACTAGAACTGAACTAGAACTGAACTAGAACTGAACTAGGAATGAACTAGGACTGAAATAGAACTAATCTAGAACTAACTAGAACTGAACTGGAATTGAACTAGAAAAGAACTAGAACTGAACTAAAACTAAACAAAAATTTTACTGAAACTGAGCTAGAACAAAACTGGAACTGAACTTGAACTGAACTGGAAATGAACTAGTACAGAACTAGAACTAAACTAGAACTGAACTAGAACTGAACTAGAACTAGAACTGAACTAGAAATGAACTTGAACTGAACTAGTACTGAACTAGAACTGAACTAGAACTGAACTAGAACTGAACTAGAACTGAACTAGAACTGAACTAGAACTGAACTAGAACTGAACTAGAACTGAACTAGAACTGAACTAGAACTGAACTAGAACTGAACTAGAACTGAACTAGAACTGAACTAGAACTGAACTAGGAATGAACTAGAACTGAACTAGAAATGAACTCGAACTGAACTAGAACTGAACTAAAACTAAACTAGAACGAACAAGAACTAAACTATAACTGAACTAGAACAAAACTAGAAATGAACTAAAACTTAACAAAAATTTAACTGAAAACTGAACTAGAACTGAGCTAAAACAAGACTGGAACTAAACTAGAACTGAACTAGAATTGAACTAGAACTGAACAAGACCTGAACTAGAATTGAACTAGAACTGAACTAGAACTGAACTAGAACTAAACTAGAACTGAACTAGAACTGAACTAGAACTGAACTAGAACTGAACTAGAACTGAACTAGAACTGAACTAGAACTGAACTAGAACTGAACTAGAACTGAACTAGAAATGAACTTGAACTGAATTAGAACTGAACTAGAACTGAACTAGAAATGAACTTGAACTGAATTAGAACTGAACTAGAACTGAACTAGAACTAGAACTGAACTAGAACTGAACTAGAACTGAACTAGAACTAGAACTGAACTAGAACTGAACTAGAACTGAACTAGAACTGAACTAGAACTGAACTAGAACTGAACTAGAACTGAAGTAGAACTGAACTAGAACTGAACTAGAACTGAACTAGAACTGAACTAGAACTGAACAAGAACTGAACTAGAACTGAACTAGAACTGAACAAGAACTGAACTAAAACTGAACTAGAATAAAACTGGAACTAAAACTAAAAAAGAACTGAACTAGAAGAGAACTAGAACTGAACTACATTTAACAGAGCTACAACTGAACTAGAATAAGGCCTAGATAACTAAAGGAAAACAATATTTTACTTGAAAATATTAAACTTTTGTGTTACCATTTCCCTAATAAAAATCATTGTAATATTTGCCCACTGTGCTTTTAATATGTGCACATATCGCACACCCAACGAAGTACTTCCAAATGAATAAAATTTATCACCAATTCAAGAGTAGCACTAAGTGAATTTCTTTACCTTGTGTGGAAGTACTGTTTATTGGCTTCCAAAGAAGCGAAAATAATCCAATTTTGTTTAAAATTGAAGGTATATTTTTTTGTACAGGATTTTTTTTAATTAAATCCATTTTATTTTGAAGTTGATTGCGTTTAATTTATTTATTTGTGTTAATATTATTTAAGTCAAATTTGTTGTATTCTACAATAATACTACAATTTCACTTCCTAATAACTAATAATAAAAAAACATAAAAATTACTTCCTGAGAATGACTTCAGATGTAATTAATTTAGAATCAAATAAAAAGAACATTTCTCCTATGACAAGCCTGTGTTAAAATCATTACTTTTTCAGGTCTTTTCCAGTACATCCATGAAGTAAATTCTACTTCTTTGGAAGTTTTTTTTTTGCTGTATTTTTTTAAGAAAAGAAAATGCTTTAATAATCATATAAAATCGCAAAAAAATAAAATTTTTAGTTAAGTCACTTTTGCACTGAGTGCTCGATATGTATATATGTATTTATGTATGACAATCAATAACATCTACATATTCTATCAATCATTTTATTTAATTGTTTTTTTTTTATACTTTGATGAATGCATTACTTTTCTTCATTTTTTGCATTGAAAATTATTCTTTTGTAAAGAAATCTTTATAATTCCTTAAAATACATTTTTACAAAGTCGTTTTGTTCTATGATCAAAAAGTAGAATTATAGAGATAAGGTACTTTTAAAGTTTTGTTGTTTTTTTGCATTTATTTTGGCTTTTGTTTGTATTGTATGAGAATGCTCTTATCCATGTCTGTAAGTCAAATACATACAGTGAATCAACTAAGTTTTTTGCCTACCTTTTTTTAAGAGAATTTTGTTTTATGTTCATAAGTAAAATTCGAAAAAAAACAAGTAAAAGCATATCCTCATTGGGTGAAAATGTGATGGTATTTGCTTTAAAATGTTTAATGGATAATAATGAGGCAATTTCGATATAAAAAATTAGTTTAGATTTCTAGAACAAGTGTAAATCAATAAAATATAATTATGAAATGTTTAATCAATAACATTAAAAATATAAAATAGAGTGATAGATGAAATGATCCAAAGAATTATTAGAAAAAACGCACTGAGTGCTCTTTCAAAATCTTTAACTGCCGAAGGGAAGCGACTTGTATCCAAGGAAAACTATTGGACTCCTGATTTATCTTTTTCAAAATCTATATACGAACTAGGAGCAACACTATGTTTAAATTTAGACCTCTAAACAGACCTTAGGTTGCTTGGAACCAATGAAAAGTGAACTGTCGTGTAGTACAGGAAAAATACCAAATTTAGATATTTTAAAATAGAGGTGGTTATCATACCGTAATGTCAACAAAAGCAATATTTTTCACCTAATACATACACTCATATATATATATATATAGAACCCAAATCAAGAATAACTATCCAGATCCAAATACGCCTACTGTATGTACTTATTCATAAAATAAAGAATTTAAAATGTGAGGTTGAAAATCAAGATTTTAGCATTTAATAGTGGTATATGGTGATGTCCCCATACTTAGAGTGGCTAGGATGGTACTTAATGTTAGATTTATTGAATAAGAATCAATATTATACAATTCTTAATAAAATTTATACAATACTGCTCAAATAGATGGAGTTTTCGTAGTGTAGTTTTTGTTTATCAATACAAAATGACCAAACACCCGGATTATTTTTGTTATAATATATAGATTTATACCTCAAAAACATTTTTTCTAGGTCTAAATCCATTGATTATCTAATATATCATGTATCCACACGCAGAGAAAAAATATAGTTGTGGTAACCATAATCTAAGAGCAACATATTATGGTTAGAATTATGGTTAAAGTTAAAATATATTATGGTCATTTTTACTATAAAGAAATATCATATTATGGTCATTATTAGTATAATAATCTATCATATTACGATTAAACATAGTCCAAATATTTCATCATAATATAGTTTTATTAATCATAATGTGATGTTGTAGCATCATATTGTAGTTTCAAGCAACCACATTATGGTTTCTTGTAATCATATAATGGCTTCAAGTAATCATATTATTGTTTCAAGTAACCATGTAATGGTTACAAGTAGTCACATGTCTTCAAGTAACCATGTTATGGTTACATATTAAACATAATATGGTTAATTTAATGTGCTCGGCGTAAAATGTAATTATTTGTTAATTTTCTTTTAAACAAACACAAAACTTCCAAGCCCATAAAAATATATATCCACACTTTCATGCCAATATAAACACAATTTAATTTTTTTTATTTATTAATTTTTTATGTACACTATTTTATTTATTTATTTCTTTTCTTTTTTCACAATTATTTTAACACTGCGATTGTTTAACAATTTATTTAATCCTATCTAGTACGAATAAACCATACAACTGATAGAAAATTGGGGATACCAAAATATTTTGAATAGTAAACGTATTTTACTTATATCTTAAACATTATATGGATAAACATGTAAAATCCTACCATTTAATGGTTATTTGATATTTTAAATTTATCTAAATAACATAATATGTTTAAATAATTATCATTATTTAGTTGTTGTGAAAATAACTATTTTTCAGAGAATCATTCTCAAATTTATAATTGTCATAAACATATAAATGTTTTCAGTAACTAAAATATTGATGAAGTTAAATAAAAATAACAATTGTTTGGTTATGACAGCAAAATATTGTTACAAAAGACATAGAATAGTTGTCCTAACCATGCCGAACCATGTTTTTTCTCTGCGTGCAATAAATCGGTTAAGAAATGTCCAAATTTAGTAGTTCCACTACTAAAATATCTAAAAAATGTTATTCTAATATATAGGAGTAATAAAAATATTAAATTTTATAAAATAATGCAGCAATATTAAAAAAATTAACAAAAAAAACTAAAAAAGCAAATTACTTTATTGACCCAAAAAATTAACATTACGTTCATATTTTATCAAAAATCTCGTTAATTAATATAATGATTTTACTTTTTATGGTAGAAAATTAAAATATAATATATTATTTAAAAAATACAACAAACAAATTGCTTTATTTTGCTAAAAATAATTGTTCAAATAAAGTTTTTTCTTAAAATTTATAAAATTGTACATAGCAAATTACTTAATTGATTCACTGTATATACAATGACTGCAATGGCCATTGTAAATAATATTTGTATAGCCAGTAGCCAAGTCAAATATTTAAATGCATTTGCATTTTATTGTTTCATTTCTGCTTCAAATAACTTCCATTTGCACTCGATTAATAAGATAAATTTAAAATTCAATTAATGTAAGTAAGACACACATACACATTATGAAATCAAAACAATTATATAAAAAAATATTCTTTTAGCAGAAGTTTAAAAGAAGGGGATTTGTATTTTAATAAAATTTAATTACTAAGTGGGTAAGAATGTTATATATTTTTCTACTTGCGGTATATATTTTAAATATGAATAATTATTCCTAGAAAATAACAAATTCTATTTTTAAAATGTTTATAAAAATATTACTTTATTCTTTGAATTACTGTTAAAAAATTGTAGAAAAATATCAAAATGAAATTATGTCAGTTCATATGATACCCTACATTAAACGTAAATAACTTTTTTTAAACAGACTAATATAGAGTACAATTTTGACACTAGAAAAACAATATTAGTTACGAGATATCAACCTGTAACCGTTAATAAATTATTTCCTTATATAAATACTTTGACACTTCCGTCAAATTCTAACAGATGTTACAAACATTATAAAAAACTTAAACCCACCCACCCATATTGTGTATCGCAACAACTAATTGTCGGTATGTATTCCGGCAATAAAACAAACGCATTTTATTTAAAAATTTCTTGTTGTTTATATATTTTATTTTTTCAAATTTATTTTATTAACATAAAAAATCTTTTTCGCACTTCAAGAAAATTGTTTATATTTTAATCACGTTTTTATTATACTTTTGTGTATTGTTATTATTTGCTAAAAATGTCTGTCAAAATGAAACAAACAAATACAGCAGTAGCAGCAACAACAATTACAAAAATAATTTAAATTGTTTTTGTTTAATAATCGTTTATTGTTTGGGGGTACTACTCAACAATAAATAAATTATTCTTTGACGACGATTTATTTTTTTTTATATATTTTAGTTGTTTATAATAATGCGAAAATAATTAGTACGTGTTTAAAGAAAATAGAATTTGGCGCAAATGAAAAAAAAAGAAATATTTTTGAGAATAAAGTTTTCAAAACTATTTAAATACATACAACATAAATCTACTCTCATGATAAACGAACTATACTCTAGACTCTTGTATGTATGTATTCTAACTACAGCCCATTTTTGATTCTCCATTTTGGAATTTGGTCCAGATTTAAGTCTATACTCTTTACTGACTGTAGTCTTGAACACTATTATATACTCCATTCTAGACTTTAGTCTAAACTCTATTGTGGACTGCAGACTTAATTCTAAACTCAAGTCTAGAATATATCCAGCATTCCACTAAATACTCTATTCTAGACTTTATTCCACACATTAATCTATACTAAATACTAGGTTCCAGTTTGAGCTTTATTATAGACTCTAATCAAGGCTCTATTCTATACCCACCTCTAGACTCTATTGAATATTCTATTCTAGACTCTAATCAAAACTCTATTGTAGACTCCATTTTAGACTTTTTTCTTGACTCTATTCGTGACTGACTAAATCTACTTATGACTCTAGTCTAGAATTTAGACTTTATTCTATTCTATTCTCTCTTCTACATCTATACTATAATCTACTCTAATTCAAGACACTCTCACAATTCTAGTCTATTCTTGGCTCTATTTAAAACTGTATCAAAACACTATTCAAGACTCTATACTAGACTCTTTTCTAGACTCTAGTCTAGACTCCATCCTAGACTTTAGTCTAGACTCCATTCTAAACTCTATAATAGACTCTAGTCTAGACTTTATTCTGGAATTTATTCTATACTCTAGTCTAGACTCTCGTTTAAAATCTATTCTACACTCTAGACTCCATTGTAGACTCTATTACGGACTCCATTATAGACTCTATTACGGACTCCATTATAGACTCTATTATAGACTCCATTTTAGACTCTATTCTAGATTCTAGCCAAGAATTTATTCTCAACTCTTTATTAGATTCTATTCTAGACTATAGTCTAGACTCTATTCTAGACTTTAGTCTGGACTCTATTCTAGACTATAGTCTAGATTCTATTCTATACTTTTATATTATATTTTAGACTCCATTCTAGCTCTATTTTAGACACTATTCTAGAATCTAGTCTAGACTTTATTCTAGACTCTTTATTAGTCTCTATTATAGACTATTTTCCAGACTCTATTCTAGACTATTCTATTCAATTTTAAACTCCATTTTAGACTCTATTCTTGATTCTAGTCTATGTTCTATTCTAGACTCTAGTCTATATTCTTTTATAGATTCTAGTCTAGATTCCACTACTCTATTTTAGTCTCTAGTCTAGACTTTATTTTAGAATCTGGTCTGGACTCTGTACTAGATTCTACCTTATATTCTATTCTAGACTCTAGTCTAGATTCTATTCTAGACTCTAGTCTAGATTCTATTATAGACTCTAGTCTAGACTCTATTCTAGGCTCTAGTCCAGACTCTATTATAGAATCTAGTCTAGTCTAGGCTAAAGTCTAGACTCTATTCTAGACTCTATTTTAGACTATAGTCTGGACTCTATTCTAGACTCTAGTCTAGACTCTATTCTGGACTCTAATCTAGACTCTATTCTGGACTATAATCTAGACTCTAGTTTAGAATCTATTTTTAGACTCCATTCTAGCTCTATTTTAGACACTATTCTAGAATCTAGTCTAGACTTTATTCTAGACTCTTTATTAGTCTGTGTATTCCATTTTAGACTCTATTCTAGATTCTAGTGTATGCTCTATTCTAGACTCTAGTCTAGATTCTATTATAGATTCTAGTCTAGATTCCACTACTCTATTTTAGACTCTAGTCTAAACTCTATTTTAGACTCTAGTCTGGACTCTATACTAGGTTCTAGCTTAGATTCTTTTGCAGACTCTAGTCTAGATTCTATTATAGAACCTAGTCTAGACTCTAGTCAAGACTCTATTCTAGGCTCTAGTCTAGACTCTATTGTAGAATCTAGTCTAGTCTAGGCTAAAGTCTAGACTCTATTCTAGACTATAGTCTGGACTCTATTCTAGACTCTAATCTAGACTCTATTCTGGACTCTAATCTAGACTTTATTCTCGACTATAATCTAGACTCTATTCTAGACTCTAGTTTAGAATCTATTCTAGACTCTAGTATAGATTCTATTCTAGACTCTAGTCTAGGCTCTAATCTCGACTCTAGTCTAGACTCTAATCTAGACTCTAGTCTAGACTCTAATCTAGACTCTAGTCTAGACTCTAATCTAGACTCTAGTCTAGACTCTAATCTAGACTCTAGTCTAGACTATATTCTAGACTCTAGTCTAGACTATATTCTAGACTCTAGTCAAGACTCTATTATAGGCTCTAGCATAGACTCAATTCTAGATACTATTATAGACTTTAGTGTATAATCTATTCTGGACTCTAGTTTGGGCTCTGTTATACTAGGATCTAGTATAACGATATTATATTATATAGTCTAATATAATGTAGGTTCAACTCTATTATTTACCGGAGTCTAGAGTGTAAGCTCTATTAAGCATTCTAGTTGTAACTAATCTATGCCTTAGGCTGTATATTACTCACGTTTAGAAATGAGCTGGTATATATTTCAAAACATTTATATTAAACGCTAATATATCCTTGTTACTTGATTGTGCATAGGAAAGAATTAATCAATATACATATATTGCTTCGTAAGCTTATTACAATAATTTATTTAATTTAACAAGAATTCATGTTTATTACATCCAAATGTTTATAAATACTTTATTAATGTAATCTTTTTTGTTGAATATATGCACGAGTAATTGTTACTCGTAGAATAAATGTAATTAAACGAATAAATGAATTTCTTTATTGTACTTTTTATTCATAAAACAAAATATTTATTTTTTTACTTATTTCTTTAATGGCGTATGATAAATGTTTTAGGGTGCAAATATTAAAATCAATCATACGCATATAAATTGAAAAATTTAAATTGAACTTTGTACAACGATGCGTATATTTTATCTGGCAGTTTTAATAAAACAATACTTATGCGTTTCATTTTGTCTGCAGAATTTATTTAACTACTATTTTTTCATAAATTAATTTACTTTATTTTAATCATTATATTAAGTATTCTACTCTTAACTAATACATAAGTAAATATTTAATTCGTTATACTATTAATATTGTTGGAAAAATTCCTGACACTTTTTTTTATTGAGGTTAATGAACTTAATTTACTGTTTATACTTTTTCTTATTGGAATTACTTTTTTATTAACTAATGATGTTTAAAGAAAACTCTTGACACGAGTGTTTGTTTAAGAATTTAATATAGATAACGGTGTATGAGTATCTCTGTAGAAAATTACATGTGGACAGGTTGAAAGGACCCACAGATAATGAATGTTTTGGAAAGAGTGATGATATGTTTAAACATTAGGAAAACTTATCATGTAGATTTTAAAAATAGAAATTTTAATATACTCTAGTCAAGACCCTATTCTTGCCTCTATTCTAGATATTTTAGACTTAGTTCAAGACTCTATTCTAGACGCTATTCTAGACTTTAATCTAGACACATTTCTCGACTTTAGTCTGGACACTATTCTAGATTTTAGCCCAGGCTCTTTTCTATACTGTATTCTATATTTTGGTCTAGAATCTATTCCAGACTCTAGTCTAATTTTAGACTCTTTATACTCTGTTTTAGACTCCAGTCAAGACTCTATACTAGTCTCAATTTTACACTCTATTCTTGTTTTCTAGTCACTATTCTAGACTTTATGCTAGACTCTATTTTAGAATCTAGTCTAGACTCTAGTCTAGACACAAGTCTAAACTCTATTCTAGATTCTCGTCTATATTTGAGTCTAGTCTCTATTCTAGACTTGAGTCTAGACTCTATTCTAGACTTGAGTCTAGTCTCTATTCTAGACTCTAGTCTAGACTCTATTCCCGACTCTAGTCTAGACTCTATTTCAGACTCCAGTCTAGACTTTATTACAGACTCTAGTCTAGACTCTATTCCAGACTCTAGTCTAGATTCTATTCCAGACTCTAGTCTAGACTCTATTCTAGACCCTATTCTCGAATCTATTATATACTCTATTATAGACTTTTTTCTAGCCTCTATGCTAGATTAAATTCAAGACTCTAGTCTAGACCCTATTCTAGACTCTAGTCAAAACTCTATTCTAAACTCAAGTCTAGGCTGTAGCATAGACTCTATTCTAGACTTTAGTTTAAACTCTATTCTAGACTTAAGTCTAGACTCTATTCTAGACTTTAGTCTAGACTCTATTCTAGACTTCATTCTAGACTCCATTCTAGACTTTATTCTAGACTCTATTCTGGACTTTAGTCTAGTCTAGACTTTAGTCAAAACTCTTGCCTAGACTCTCTAATATAGACTCTAGTCTATACTCTATTCTAGACTTCAGTTTAGACTCTATTCTAGACTTTAATGTTCAAGATTTCAAGGTTCAAGATTTTAGTCTAGACTCTTATCTAGACTTTTGTATAGACTCTTTTCTGGACTCTATTCTAGACTATATTCTAAACTCTATTCTAAATTATATTATAAACTTAAGTTTAGACTCTATTCCCGTATCTATTTTGGACTCTATTTTAGACTTTACTATAGACTATAGTATAGACACTATTCTAGACTTAAATCTAGACTTTATTCTAGATTCTTTTAGACTTTGTTATAGACTCTGGTCTAGACTCCAGACTAGTGTCTAGTCAAGACACCAGTCTAGATTTAATTCTAGACTGTTTTCTAGATTCTATTCTACTATATTTTAGACTTTAGTCCCCATTTTATACTCCATTCTGGACTGCATTCTAAACTCTATTTAGGTTCTATCTATACTATATTCCAGACTTAATTTAGACCCTACTCTAGACTCTATTCTAAACATTAGACTATATTCTAAATTTAACATATGGTTGTTCAATACTTTATTGGCTTTTAATGCGCATGAACACATCAGTAGAGAATCTTGTCAAAATTAAAAAACCTGTAAAAGCATTTCAAAGGTAAAATAAAACTCGTTAATTTAATAATATTTAATTAATAAATACACCATCTACATTCATAATATTTTCCTTTGAAAAAAAGCTAAATACATTCACAATTATGCAACAAAAAAAAACATCATGTCAAAAGAGCAAATTATTAATTAATAAATAAACTCCCTCTCATTATACAGAAAATAACCTTGGAAATAAGTCTGCATGAGAACCCACGCATTCCAACTACTTAGGTTACATGTGACTTCTTAAGTCATACTATACCCATCAGACTTGTGAATGGCCTTGAGTAAATACAAACATAAAGATAAAAAATATTATTCATTTTAAATCCAACAATCATATATTATCCTTTTTTTCCTTCATAAACATTTTTCCTTAGAATTTTTCTAATAAATTAAAGTCTTTCAAACTTTCAAGAAAAAGAAGAAGAAGAATAATAATGTTTATGTTTGTAATTTTCTTTGTTTTTCTTATTACAAATCATAGGGTTTGAGGCTACAAAAAAATAAAAGTAAAATAACATGTATTTTACACGTTTGCCACTTCATTTGCCATCAAACCCTAAAATTATTTTCGGTTCCTTCACACACAACAAACAACAAACAGACGTCAGTCACCAAATTACCGACGTCCATCACTAAATATAAAGGTTATTTTTATAATGCTATGAAGCCATGCAGTAAATGGAATGAAATAAAATTAAAATGAGAAGAAAATTTTAGGGAGGATGATGGGTATAGAGGAAACTGAATTTATGGTCTTTACTTGTTGAATGAAAATGCCTGCTTTTTATGTTTATTATTATGCCTAACATTCAACGAAACAAAGAGTGGAGCCTACAGAAATGAATAAAAATGCCCAAAATAAAACAATGAAAAAAAAAACACATTAAAGTTCGAAAACAAAAATACATTCAAATGTTGAGACACCATTTCCTTATGTTTAAAGTAGTTAAAACTCTATATTAGAGTTTATAGAAGATTGTAGATAAGGACCAGAGATGGATGTAGGCTTAAATTTTGTTTTTTTACTTATATTCTTTCTATCTTTCTTCCTCACTTTTAAATTTTGTATGAACAATTTTCGGTTTCCCATGGATCCGCGCCTGTTCTAAAATTGACAGACAGATTTTAGAGTATAGACAGAGTTAAGAATAGAGTCTAGACTAGAGTATAGAATAAAATGCGTCTAGAATGGAATCTAGACTTTAGTCTAGAATTCAGTCTAGAATAGAGTAAATAGTTTAGACTAGGGTCTAGAATAGAATTTAGACTAGAGTCTACAATTGAGTCTAGACAAGAGTTTAAAATAGAGTGGAGAACACAATCTAAACTTGAGTCTAGACTTTAGTCTATAATATAGTCAAGATAAGAGTCTAGAATAAAGTCTAGCCAGTCTAGACTACATTCTACACTAGAATCTAGACTAGAGCCTACACTAGAGTATAGATTAGAGTCTAGATTACAGTCTACACTAGAGTCTTGATTAAAGAATAGAATATAGTCTAGAATAGAGTCTAGAATAGAGTTTAGCATAGAGTTTAGAATAGAGTCTAGAATGGAGTATAGAATAGAGTCTAGAACAGAGTATAGAATAGAATCTAGAGTAGAGTCTAGAATGGAGTGTAGAATAGAGTCTAAAACAGAGAAGGAGTTTAGCATAGAGTTTAGAATATAGTCTAGAATGGAGTGTAGAATAGAGTCTAGAACAGAGTATACAATAGAATCTAGAATGGAGTGTAGAATAGAGTCTAGAACAGAGTATATAATAGAGTCTAGACTAGAGTGTAAAATAAAGTCGAAAATAGAGTCTTGAAAAGAGTCTAGAATAGAGTCTAGAATGAAGTGTAGAAAATAGTCTATATTAGAGTATAAAAAAGAGTCTATAATTGAGTCTAAAATAGAGTCTGGAATAGAATCTAAACTACAATCTGGACTAGAGTCTGCACTAGAGTCTAGACTAGAGAGTATAGAGTATAGATTAGATCTAGATTAAAGTCAGGAATAGAGTCAAAAATAGAGTCTAGACTAGAGTCTAAAATAGAGTCTAGAATATAGTCTAAAATAGAGTCTAGACTAGAGTCTAGACTAAAGTCTAGAATAGAGTCTAAAATAGAGTCTAGACTAGAGACTAGAAAATAATCTAGAATAGAGTTTAGAATAGAGTCAAGAATAGAGTCTAGAATAGAGCCCAGAATAGAAAATAGAATACAATAGAGTCTAGAATAAAGTCGAGAATAGAGTCTAGAATAGAGTCTAGAAGAGAATCTAGAAGAGAGTCTAGAAGAAAGTCTAGAATAGAGTATAGAATGGAATTTATCATAGAGTCTAGAAAAGAGTATAGACTAGAGTTTAGAATACAGTATAAACTAGAGTCTAGAATAGTATCTAAACTAGAGTCTAGAATGGACTAAAGTATAGAATTTACAATTTATAATAGAGTAAAGAATAAAGTCAAGACTAGAGTCTATAGAGTCTATAGAGGCTAGACTCGATTATAAAATAGAGTATAAAGTCTAAACTGGAGTCTAGAATAATTTCTACACTAGAATTATGTGTAAAGTTTAAACTACAGTTTAGAGACAAGGCTAGAATCTAGAATAGAGTCTTGTATAGAATCTAGAATGGAGTCTGTATTAGAATCAGTAATGAATTCTGTACTAGAAACTAAAATATATTATAGAGTAGACTTAAATAAAACAATAGATTTGGAATCAGTGTTAAAGGATCAAAAATACAAAAGATAAAACAATGATACACATTCATCAAGCCAAACAATAATATGATGAGCAACGAATACTAAATTTACAAAAACAAAATAAAAAAATAAATAAAATACAATATTTATACCAATAATACGCCATAAAATTATATACACGACGGTTTAAGAAGCTTTACAAACAAAATGTTTAAAACAATTCCTTAAACCAAGACCCTACATTGGAATGATAAACAATAAATTTTGTTATAAATTTGTCATAAATATTGTAACGCAATTAAATTTTCTAAGAAACAATATCATCAAAAAAGGTTAAAGGCATGAGGATTAGCGTACAAAATAGAAGTATTTTGAACGCATCTAATAGAAAAGTATAGAATATAGAAAAGTATATTGGTAATTAAATGTTTACATATTATTAATAATATATTATGAAATTTGGGTCAAATGTTTTTTTTTTTTCTTTCTTTCTGCTACTGTATTGTGCGTATTGTTTAAGACTCTTAAAGACAATAAACAATGATATTTTATAATAATAATAATAATAATACAATGTATGCGTTCTTGGCACATTATTGTTGATATTGTTTTCCATAATGACGTATAAGTAATTTTATTTTCTATCTTAGGAATTAAACTCACTTTAGTGTATAGACAATCATGTATGAATGTTATTGTTTTAAGAGGATGTTAATAAACATTACTTATACGCCCTCGCATATTTACTATTTAAATAAATTTATAATTTTTTTTTTAATGAAACTTTTGTATAATTAAATAAAGTTTTTTATTTTGTGTGTTTTCTTTTATTATGATCTTAGAGAAAATATGCGTAGCGCAATTATGGTTATAGTAAATAAGATACAGTGAGTTTTGTTGTTTAGTATGACCAAATTATTAAGTTAAGTCCGAAAGTCCATATTTCGTTCACAAACTACATTTTGTATTTTTGATATATTATATTTAGCCTTTAATATGGATGTAAAAGAGTGAAAATAATTTCTTACATATTTAATAGTGTCTAGACTTGAGTCTAGAAAAAACTCTAGAATAGAGTTCAAAATAGAGATTCGAATCGAGACTAGAGGCTAATTTATAGTGTAAGCTAGAGAGTATACTTGAATTCAGAATGCTATCTAGACTAAAGGATAGTTTATACTAGATTCTTAAATATAGAATAGAAACTAAAATTTAGGATATATTAGAGTCTATGCTAAAGTCTAGACAAGGGTCTCGACTAAAGGAAGAGTTGAAACTGTAATATAGCCTCGATCAGAGACTGGAATATATAATATATAATTGAAGGCTAGCCTTTAGTAGCAATCTAGACTAGAAGATAGTCATACTAAATTCTAAACTATGCTCTAGATTAGAGTCCAGAATAGTAACTTAATGATTCTAGACTACATTCATAAATAGAGTGTTGAATCTTGCTAAGGTCTAGACTGAAGTCTATGTCTAAGTCTAGAAGAGGTCTTGAATAAAGGAAGACTAGAAAGTGGAATATAGACTCAATCAAAGACTGTAATATATAATAGAATATAGAGCTAGTCCTTAGTATAGGCTAAAGAGTAGACCAGAATTAAAAAAAGCAACATAGGCTAGAAGAAACTATACTCTAGATTAGAGTCCAGAATAGTGACTTAATGACTATAGACTACATTGAATTTATACTAGCGTTTAGATATAGATTGAAGGCTGGTCTTTAGTGTAGGCTAGAGAGTAGACCAGAATTCATAATGCAATCTAGACTAGAAAATAATCAAAACTCGATTCTAAACTATACTCTAGATTAGAGTCCAGAATAATGACTTAAAGATTCTAGACTATATTCCAAAATAGAGTGTTGAATCTATACTAGAGTCCATGCTAAAGTCTAGACAAGGGCCTTGACTAAAGGAAGACTAAAAATCGGAATATAGACTAAATCAGTAACTGGAATATTAAATAGAATATACATTGAAGACTAGTGTATAGTGTAGGCTAGAGGGTAGATCGGAATTTAGAATGGAATCTAAGCTATAGGCCACCGTAGACAATATTCTAAACTAGAGTCTAAAATTTAGTTTAAGTAGAGAGTAGCATCTAGACTAGAAAGTGGACTAGAGTCTATACTAAAGTCTAGTCTAGATTTCATGGATAGAAAAGAGTTTAGTCAAGGTTTTAGAGTCTATAATACAAATTAGAATAGAGTTAGGAAAGTGGTCTATAACCAGGCGGGGATCCAACTCCAGCGTACACTAGAGATTAGAATAGAATCTAAACAAGAGACTAGTCTACAGCTTTATTTAAAAACTTGACCATAACATACAATATAATTCAGACTAGAGGCAATTCTTAAGTCTACACTTGTAGAGTAAAGATTGGAAGCTAGTATAGAGTCTATTGTAGACTATGGTCTATATTCTAGACAAGACTATTCTCTAAGCTATAGTAGATTCTTGAGTTTACACTAAATCCTACATAATTTTATATATTCTGAAATAAGATCTAGATTAAAAGTTAACGTTTTATATAACTTCAAATACCACTGTACTTTTGGCATCGCCAAAATAAAACCAAAATACACTCGCCCTTTTTTAGATAATATTTAATTAATATAAGATTTATTTCCGATTCCAATAAACAGTCAGTGCACGTGCTTTATGTAACTTTTTGTATAGCTGCTGATTTCTATTTAATAATTATTATTATTTTTATTTGCTGTTGCTCTTTTTTATTGTTACTGTTGGCTCCACATCCCAAACATTCATAAATCCATAAAAGCAAAAAAGCGAGTGAACAAACAAACAAACAAATAACCATTCCATAAATTGCTTAAAAGTTATCGACACTTTGGATACGAAATATTAAATCTGTAATTGTTTTTTGCTATTTTGCATAATTTAGCATTAAGAATGCATTGCATTACATGAGAAATACCAAAATGTTTACAATGCAGATTTCATTGGGGATCCGTAGTTTGTTCATTCGTTTTATTTGTGTACATTTTTAATAAAAATTATTTATATTTAAATATTAAGTTTATTTTTTTTTGGATTTCTGGTATGCACATAAAATATTCAATTATTTCATTCTTATTTAAATTTACTGCCAAATTGCTTTTATTTATATGTACTATGTAAATTTTAAAGAGGAAGAGATTGGTATTTTAAAAATGCATTTTAAATCTCATTTGGAATAAATAAATATAAACTTGAAGTTGCCAAGATATGTAAATGAAATGGGAAACACTGGATTTATAATATTATTAAAGGACTAACTAGTTTAGTTCAGTAACTAAGTAGTTTACGAAGTAAATAATTAGTTAGTCAGTTAGTTAGTTCATCTATCTATCTATCTATCTATCTATCTATCTATCTATCTATCTATCTATCTATCTATCTATCTATCTATCTATCTATCTATCTATCTATCTATCTATCTATCTATCTATCTATCTATCTATCTATCTATTTATCTATCCTTCTATCTATCTATCTATCTATCTATCTATCTATCTATCTATCTATCTATCTATCTATCTATCTATCTACCTATCTACTTATATCGCATAGAATAGAATACATATTCTGTGAGTTAAACATTTATCGCCCTGTATTATTAATAAATACATTCCCAAACTCTTCATAGTTATTTAAGTTCATTTATATAAAACCGAAATGTCTGCTGGTGTATGTTGACAAATTTGCCCTAAGATAAAGACAAATATTAATAATATAAATTTGGAAAACTTTTGTGTTAAATATCCTGTCAACGAGTTTTACCATTGATTAACTTATATTGAGACAAAAATACTTATGTTTTAATGAACTAGAAATAAAAAAATCTAGATTTGTTATTTATCAATATATTATTTATTTTCCTATATTCCGTAGAATAATGCAATGGCATGGAGATGAAAACTTTGTTTAAACCAATTTCTCAAACTCTACTCTAATAAAATAAATATTATTAGCGATATCTTAACAAGGCCCAAAATCTTGCATATGTTAATCAAGATGTCCTTGTATTGGGAAATTGGAAACTTTATGACAATATATTGATGTTGTTATATATTTTATATAGATATTAAGAAATGTTTTAACAATGGTTTTGCAAGGATACATAACAAGCAGAAAGGTATTTATTGTTGTCGTAAAGTTTCTACATTGAAAAGCAAGGACATTTGTCGTCTTTTCTCAAAAGGCAAGAAGTATTTTTTTGTTTTTTTTTTTTTTGCAACAATACCAACACAATTTACATTTAGGCGCAATCAATATGAAAAATTATTAATATTAAATTTTATATAGAAACATTATTTTGTTTTTATTTTTTGTCTTTTTTAATACAGCAAAAAGGTAACGACTCCTTAATTTATAATTACACATTAAAACCCACTAGATAACGTATACACACATGTTCAAGCAGACTGATATATGAAAGTATGTATGAAAAAAAAAAAAATAAAATATCCTGCAGTTCCATGTGGAGTTTCTCTGGTTACAGAATGAACCAGAGAACAAATGAATATTTGACTCTGGAATAGTTTATTTCTTAAACTATTAACACTATTAGTGTTTATATCACTTAAAGATACTAAAATGTCAATTGCCTTCTCTAGATTACGCGTCAAAAGTTAAAGGTTATATAACAAAATTCTAGGTCTTAACGACTTAATCTGACCGTGGATTCTTTCGAAATTTGGTTAGAGACTGGCCACCACTGGCATCCAAATGACTTGTAAAATGGCTCAGGTAACAATGATATCACAATCACTCACTTTTCTCAAGAAGCCGAGCTTTAAGTTTCCCCGCAACACAATCATATATCCCGATGAAGGAAATACAAACGTTAGTCTGAAGAAATAGAAAGCTCTTTGAGCAGAGCACCGATAATGACGCCATGAGCAAGCATTCCATTCCTTAACTCATAAATCCTATGCAGGCAATCTATTGAGGTGGCTTCAATACTTAGAGACACATTATGCCAAGACAGATACGAACGATGAAAACACCTCCGTGTGGAGTTGCACCTCTTTTAGGGAAATGCATCTTTTTAACATAAACCTAACCATCGAAACACACAACTTGTTATGCCAACGCTTTCTCCAATATATAGTCCTAAAGCTACTCCACTTTGGTAGTGTTGTTACCAATATTCGGTTCCTCCAATTTGGGCCTTATGAGAGCACAAAGTTACTTCACCAATAACTCCTCTAGTTTAAGAAATCTGCTGAATCAAAGAATCTCTATTACGTGGGACTTCACTGTGGCCTTTTTCATCCACTGGTCGGAGTAGAAACGATTTAAAAATTACCTCCTAGTTAATTTAAAGGCGAAGAACACTTAGGTGGCAATTTTGAACATTATTCAGCCACTTATCTAAATATCTTGAGAAAATCCTAATAAAAAGTATGCAATTGAGGGAGATTCCTTTAAACCCCAACCATCGCACATGATACACACGCGTCTTTCCAAACGAAAATTCCGACTATCTTTTAGAACATTGCCGTTATCTATGCCAAAGCATTTCCTCCAGGTATATTTATTACACTAGAAATGCGCGAATGTAAATCAGGTTAGACACTAGTCGAATCTATTTTGACAAAAACGGTACCGAAAATGTATTCCAAAGCAGATACTACGGGTATACATCAGTATATTAAGCAACGCTCTCGTATCTTAAATCGGCAGCACATGACAAGTCTTTTTTGCACTGACTGATAAGATAGATATTCTAGTAAAAACCCCAAAAAGATTCCTAGGCCAATTGATTTTCTAGTGCCCTCCGGAGCATGTTTCCTTGATGACAGATCAAATTGGTGTATTGCAATCCTGGGGTATAGAGGTGCTACTAGAACCTCAAAAGTAAACGGGTGACGTTACTTAACTCCTCGACTAGTCCTTAATATGACATGGGATCTAACCAGAGAACCTCACAATTTAGTACTACGGGTGGCCAGTTGACCGCAGGACTATGTCCTGGCTGGTCAGTTGGTTGAGGTTCCTTCGGAATCCAAGTAGTGGCTGTGGTTTAAACCCAAATTCGCGGGAAGAGCAAATAGTTGTAATAAGACTGATGTAAGTTGAAGTCAATATTTCGGGATAAGATCGGTGCTGTTGCCGAAGACAACAGATACAGGGATACAGAGAAGTGACTGTGCGACTAAGCATTGGAAATGGGTTGGTGTCAATTGTATATGATACATGATGAATGTAAAGGTATGCAGGCCACGGCCACCCGAATACTTAAAATAAGTGTGTCGTATATTTATTTCTAATAAGAAGTGTGATGACTTCAATGATGATGCCACTAAAGGTATCATGTACAAGTGATTTTTCCTTCCTGGTCCAGGTATCTTAAAAGTAAACACTGTTCATACCAGAATTACCACAGTATCTCCCTGTGAGTAAGAACAAAGTTTCGGCTTATTTGATAGATTCGTACTTCGGTCTACCGAATACGTCTCTAGGTGCTGTTGCCGACTCAACAGAGGCCATTCCGTCTGATTGGTTGAATACGAAAGTTTAAACAGGAAAACTTAAAAGACAGTTGGAAATGTATTGGGTCCAAATAATGCCACTAAATCATTCGCAATCCTAATAGAATTTAAATCGATGCTTATGTAGTAATTTGAGTTCTGTCTAAATATATTTTGTTCTTGTAAAATTGTCTTCTTTCTTGATTTCTAAGAGACGCCAAGTACTCCCTAGTCTTAAGTGAAAAGAGATCATACATAGAAAAAGGGAACCTAAGGCAAACCCGTTCGTTGCAACAAAAGCGGAATTAAATCCATTTGTTTAAATCCAACGAGTAGAGGACGAAAAAACTTGTCAGAATGATTAAGTCCGAGGTAAGTTTAATGCTACGTAGAGAACCGTAATACATTTCAGTTGTGATTAAACCAATTACCTTGAAAGTCGTGTTATTTCAGATATAATATTATTTACGGTCACAATTAGAAAAACTTTATGGAACTAGTACGTTCCGAAAACTAAATTTCTGAATATCAATTCTTTCAACTAAACCATAAAAGGATACATTAACTCCTTGTAAAACTGCCGAGGTGTTTTTTTGCAAATGTATGAATGTTTATAAAATGTTTGCTTCTAGAAAAGTACTTCTATAAGTAGAGTTTATATGACAGAAAAGAACAAGTACAAGTAAATAAAATGACACAAACACATCCAATAAATATACAAAAATTCCTACATACACACTTTTTCTATACAATTGTCGGAAAAACGAACGCACTTCGTATGGGGGTAATAACAAATAGCAGCTGCTGGCAGCTGTTGCTGTTACTGCTGCTGCTGCGGCTGTTGCTGTTGCCGGCATAAACACAAGCAAAAGTGTTGTAATTAAAGTCTATCGTTAACAACGCATCACAATCGCACAGTTTCTCAAGAGCCGCGCATACGAATGGACACGTTTTTCCGCAACAACAAGTGAGAGTGAACGTTATTTATTTCAGTTAAATTTTTATTCAATAAAAATATAAAATAATAAAAATTCAAAATATTAAAAAAAAACTAAATTAAATAATAAATTGCACTTGTTTTGTGACAAAAATAAAAAAACTAGTTTTGATTGCTGTAAATATATTATCATTTAATTTAAGAAAAATATTTAAGTGTTAAAAATTTACAAGAAATTTATTTAACTAGTAAATAAATTAAAGAATTTTATTTTATCTGTCTAAAAGAATTTGAAAGTTGGTTTTAAGTGGTTTTTCTTAGCCAAAGCACACTTGCTTACAAACTCTAAAAAATATAAGAAAAACAAAAATGTTAATTAAATTAATTTTAAAATTAATTTATATTATTCTGCCTTTGTTAAGCCTTTGCCATGGCTTTAATACGGAGTCAACAGAAACTTCTAGCGATTTATACGATAATTTTACCAGTACAGAATCCTCTACTACATCACTGCCTAAACAGTTGTATCAGAATAAACGTCGTTTACTATTGAGCGCCATCGTTATAGTTCTCGGAGTGATTGGTAATTTTTTGGCTTTAGTGATTTTGGCGCGCAAAAAGGCCACCAAACATAGTAAATATACGTTTATGTTGCGGTAAGTTCTAAGTTTGGTTTGTTTATAGTAAAAAAGAAAAATAGTTTGTAGAACAAAAAAAAAATACTTTGTTTATACACTCATAAGAAAATGTTGGCAAAATTTTGGAAAAAACTTAAAAATTTTTATTGGAAAAGTAAAGTTTTTATTCTCTATGGAATATTTCTTTTTTGAACACATAGTACCTACTTTTCTTACACACTTTATATATCGATTGGCTGGTCAATTGGTTGAGGCTCCTTCGGAATCCTAGTAGTGGCTGTGGTTTAAACCCACTTTGTTTATACACTCATAAGAAAATGTTGGCAAAATTTTGGAAAAAACTTAAAAACTTTTATTGGAAAAGTTTTTATTCTCTATTGAGCATTTCTTTTTTGAACACATAGTACTTACTTTTCCTAGACACTTTATATATTGATTGAAAGGTATACAAATTATCTTTATTATGATATAGAAGTTTTCTATAACTTCTATGAGATATAAAAATATCCCTTTTTCCTGAATGTGTATATGTCTGATAGTAATTTAGTAATTTTATCATTTATCTGGAATGGTTTCCACACAAATGTATAAATCAAAATTTCTTGAAAGAACTTCCAAAATCGACTACGGTTAGAAACACTAACTAATTACATATTAGACATACGCTATAGACAATTGACTACAAATTCTATTAAAAAAAATTTATATTGATAACGACAACTCATTACCAAGTAATATATGAAATAAGTGCAATACCTACAATACTCATTGCCAAATTTGAAAATATTTCACTAGGCTATTTTTTTAATTTTATATTTCCTCTTAAAAAAATCTTTCGTTAATCTCTTTTGGTTTTGTTTTCGGATTTTCTTAAAGGGATTTTCAAAAAATAAATTTTTATAATTTTATATTTTATCTTAATAGAAAAATGTCACAAAGAAATTCTATCTAGTTCAGTTCTCATAGATATTTGGGGCTTTCAAAAAATGTAGTTGAACAAATACACAATTCTAAATTATAACTTTTATCTTATAGAAAAATTTCAATCTGAAATTCCCTCTAATTGGGAACTCACAGATTCTGGGGCCTTGAAAAAAAACTGATTTAACTAAACCTACTGACATCTCTTAATTCGATTTTATACGACTTAGTCTGATAGACCATTCTTAAACATGATTAATTAGTTTTGGATGTCAGACATTTTGTTCCAAACTTTTTTTAGTTAGACATATATGGTCCATTTTCTAAACAAACTTTTACCTTATTAACAGGGATCATTTGTGAAGAAAGTGTTAGTCCATTTGATATATAAATCCCTAAAATATCGAGTTTATTAGTTAATTTTAGATACGGTGCAATTGAGTAAGAGGGAAATTTCAAAAACCGATTCGTAGTTTAATTTTTTTATTGAACTTGTTTCCAGAGAACCCCAGATATCGTGCAATGTCAATTTCGAAAGGCGTTCTTCCGATGCTACAGGCCCAAAACGTTGGTAAATCTGTAAAACATATGTTTGCTTAGGTTTAATGGTGCTCTCCAGAGCTGACTGGAGAGTTCGTCTTAGAACAAAACGGAAGCAAACTCTTTAAGTTCTATAAATTCCTGAAAATGTTTCAATAAAGTTATTTTGCAAAAAAATAACTATAAACTTGTACAATTTGCGAGATATCTTCGCCTTAAAGTTGAAAAAAAAGATTTCAATAAAATCAAGAAATTTGTTTTTTTTTAATTATAGACACATCTATTGATGGACATTTAGATACAATTTTTTTATAAATCTTTAATAAGTTTTGGTATATGATCCTATAGGTTTAACCTATATAATATCTTGTTCGATATTTGAGATATCTTAACCTAAAGTCATAAAAAAGACTTTAAAAATCTCACAATTTTATGATAAAACGGGAGATATCTCAGAATAAAAAGAACATAAAAAACAATTCAAAAGTTTAGCATTTAAGCTTGAAGAATGAACAAGATATAACTAAGGTTAAACTTCTATCTGGCAAAAGCCAATGACTTGTACTTAATGAAAAACATACTTGACAACTACATACCCCCATCATTGCAATGCATTACTTAGAAGGAGACTAGTAATGTATTTATTTTAAGAAACACAAAATCCCGAAGTCTTGTTGGCTCTTTTTAATTTAAATTCTTACCTAACTACTTCTTTGTAAGTAATAGTGTTAAGTGTTTATCTTCAATGACATCACATTCCATACAACGAAGTACTTCCAAAAGAATAACATTAATTACCACTTTAAAAGTAGCACTAAGTGAATTTGTTTACTTTCTTTGGAACTGATAAGAATGACTTCAGATGCAGTGAATTTGGAATCAAATAAAAAGGACATCATTTCTATGAAAAAATCATAACTTCTTCAGGTCCTTTTCAGTTTATCTATGGAGTAAATTCTACTTCTTTTTCGCTTCTTTGAAAATTATTTTTAGCTGTTTAGTAAAAAAAATCATTTTTTAGCTTTTTCACTTATTGCCTTTCAACGTAAGTTTTTCCTGGGTAGCATTTAGACTGCAAAGAAACTTTTTGAAATATAGGTGAATTCTCGAATATGGCAAAATTAGAACAAATATGTATCGAAAACCTCAGATGATGACGAAATTCTAAATCAAAAATAATTTTTTTACCTTTTTGTAAAATTTTTAAAAAATAGACTTAGCACTTTTCTAATCTAAGCAAACAATCTGATGGTTTTTGTTTAAAGTTCTACAAAAAGTTCATGATTTAGTGCTTTTAAAAATATGTTTTAATTAGACAACAATTGTTTAAAAACCTTGCCAATTACTATAATAATTTATTCAATAATCATTTAAGAATAAATGAATCTATTTAATTCACCAACATATTTTCTCTAGTGTATGTACTTTTGCTATAAAGTGGCATTTTATTATTATAAATTACAATTTATTTACTATTAAATAAAATAGAGTTCAAGGCATTAGTTTATTGAAATTATTATTTACTTATTATGTGAACAATGTTTGGTTTAAAAATTGTGTTTATCTTTTTTTTTATTTTTAAACATGCCAAACAAAATAATTGTAATATTTGTTTTGAAAGTTTTGACATTTTTTATTGCTAGTTTTAATGTTATTTTTATTTTTTTTTTAATTTTCTAAACCAATAGATCGAGTTTATTTACAGTTGTAAATTTACATATTGCAAGTAAATCAAGATTTAATTTAATTAGATTTGTATAATTTCATTTAGATACTTTATAGATAGATGCATATGATAATATGTATATGAACAGCATTATGATGATATAAAGCAATAGTAATAATAACTACTTATATAACTAATGATGTGTATCGTAGATCATTTAGCATTTAAATGATTTAAGTGTTACCACTTTATTTGTATTTATACGACTCCTTAGAGTGTCATTTATTTATGTTTATTGCTTAATATTAACTAAATGTTTAAAGTCTAATAGAGTTTTTTTTTTTATTTAAATGTATGTTTGTTTAAATGAATAAAAAATAATTTTGTTCTTTTTTTAGTGTCATTTATATTCTCAACGTTGATTTCAAAATTCAATATACCTACACACTGTGTACATTTTGGTGTTCTGTTTTAAGTTTAAAATAAACGTATTTTTTCTCACTTAAGTGATGATGAATTAGTTTAATATTTTAGTAACACAATCTTATGTGTATTTATTTAATTTTTTATTTCCCTAAAGTTTATACGAAAAAAAAACTGGACAAATATTTAAATAGAAATTTTTAAAAGTCATGTGTACCTTAATCATCAGAGGTGAATAATTAGAAAATAAATTAATTGCGCTTTTTAATTATTATAATACTTTTTCCCTTAGAAAAACTATTTTTATGGTGGTGTAACTTATGGAAATAGTTTATAAACGAAAATATCATCAAAGGGAAAAAACCCACTTTCTTAAACATTTTCTATTTTAGAGGAATGTTCTGAATTATAATTCTTGCTGTTCACGTTGCAGGCCCATGGTAAATAGATAGATAGATAGATAGATAGATAGATAGATAGATAGATAGATAGATAGATAGATAGATAGATAGATAGATAGATAGATAGATAGATAGATAGATAGATAGATAGATAGATAGATAGATAGATAGATAGATAGATAGATAGATAGATAGATAGATAGATAGATAGATAGATAGATAGATAGATAGATAGATAGATAGATAGATAGATAGATAGATAGATAGATAGATAGATAGATAGATAGATAGATAGATAGATAGATAGATAGATAGATAGATAGATAGATAGATAGATAGATAGATAGATAGATAGATAGATAGATAGATAGATAGATAGATAGATAGATAGATAGATAGATAGATAGATAGATAGATAGATAGATAGATAGATAGATAGATAGATAGATAGATAGATAGATAGATAGATAGATAGATAGATAGATAGATAGATAGATTAGATAGATAATAGATAGATAGATAGATAGATATAGATAGATAGATAGATAGATAGATAGATAGATAGATAGATAGATAGATAGATAGATAGATAGATAGATAGATAGATAGATAGATAGATAGATAGATAGATAGATAGATAGATAGATAGATAGATAGATAGATAGATAGATAGATAGATAGATAGATAGATAGATAGATAGATAGATAGATAGATAGATAGATAGATAGATAGATAGATAGATAGATAGATAGATAGATAGATAGATAGATATAGATAGATAGATAGATAGATAGATAGATAGATAGATAGATAGATAGATAGATAGATAGATAGATAGATAGATAGATAGATAGATAGATAGATAGATAGATAGATAGATAGATAGAGATAGATAGATAGATAGATAGATAGATAGATAGATAGATAGATAGATAGATAGATAGATAGATAGATAGATAGATAGATAGATAGATAGATAGATAGATAGATAGATAGATAGATAGATAGATAGATAGATAGATAGATAGATAGATAGATAGATAGATAGATAGATAGATAGATAGATAGATAGATAGATAGATAGATAGATAGATAGATAGATAGATAGATAGATAGATAGATAGATAGATAGATAGATAGATAGATAGATAGATAGATAGATAGATAGATAGATAGATAGATAGATAGATAGATAGATAGATAGATAGATAGATAGATAGATAGATAGATAGATAGATAGATAGATAGATAGACTGGCCAGAACAGACTGTCGAGAGTTTTAACGTGAGCACCTGCCGTGTCGGCCTTATCTCACGGTGGTCTTTTTCATCCACAGGGTAGACTTGAGAACGGTCTACCATCGCCCCTTTGTCTTCAATGAAGACTCAGGTGGCAATTTTTGCACATTGGCTATGACCGGTAACATGCGCAAGTACTTTGCTGGAGTACTCGAGCTATCTAATCTCTTGCCAAAGTAGTCACGTTGTAAGACAACCACACTACTATGGCTCTGTTGATTCGGCAACAGCACCTAGAGACGTAACCGGTGGACCGAAGCACGATCCATCAATAAGCCGTAGACATCGTTCTTACTCACAGTGACACGCTGTGGTAAGTCTGATATGAACAGAGTATACTCTGAACATATCTGGACAAGGAAGGAAAATTAATTGGTATCACTTGTATATGATACCTTTCATACATCATCATTCAACCCAGCACACATCTCATTTATTCGACACATTCATAGAGAAAAACATACGACACACTCATTTAGGTATACGGGTGGGGTAAGGCCCGCATACCTCTACATTCATTCTGTATCATATACAATTGACACCAACTCATTTCCAACGCTTAGTCCCACAGTCACTCCTCTGTGGGGTATCTGTTGATTTTCGGCAACAGCACCGAACTAATCCCGAAATATTGACTATTATCATGCATCAGTCTTTTAACCGCCACTTATACTCTTCCCGCGAATTTGGGTTCAACCAACAGCCACTACGTGGATCCCGAAGGAACCTCAACCAACTGGACATAGTCCTGCGGGCAACTGGCCACCCGTAGTACCAGATTATGCGGTGCTCTGGTCTGACCTCTGGCAATCTATGCAAGGACTAAGCCAAGCAGTAGACTGAGAACACCAATTTTTCAATGCCGGTCAGATTGGAGGTATTGGGCCCTCTTTATATCCGGGATTGCAATAACACCAAGGCGGAGGTCTCGCCAAGGTAACATGCCCCCGGGGGGAGACTGGCCAGAACAGTCCGCATATTACACAATTGGTAATACCTCACGACCTGAGCTCTGTCACTCAAAGTCACAGTCATTTATCAATATTAATTAAATCGCCAGGTGAATGTGAATTCGTCGTATGTAATTGAAAAGACATTTCAACTTAATAAAGATGGCGTTATACAGCCTTAATCGATGCAAGGGTGTCCACGTAAATAGGTATAGTCAAATTTGCAAGATTCAGTTTCCGGATTTTTCTCGTAGTTTTATTAATGGTTTATAAATCTGGCTAAAAAGACTGTGCTGAAGATCCAGTTTTTCGGAGAAAATAGCCTTATATGTTAGATAAAAATGGTCGTACTAGCAACATGGCGTAGCTTCACCCATTCGTGTAACTAGAAACCCGTAACCGGAAGCAATTGGGGCGTGGTACCTTCCTCATAAATTAACGAAAATTCGTTAGGGCTAAATTCATAAAATTTTGCAGGGGTAACTGAAATCCATATGATCAATATGGGAAAGACATGGACGGACTAGCAATAGTGACGTAACACCTTCTGACACTTCTAATAGTGGGATTGATTCTGAGATCAGATTGTAATGCAGCGCTTTTCAATAATTAAGAGAAGTATACTTTGCTCTCTGGGTAAACAAAATTGTTGCCCTGTGTTTTTTATTGATGATTTATGTATATGATGATTTTTATATGAATAGGGGATTTCCCAATATAGTGCAATTATCTTTGAAAGTAAAAAAATCTATAACTTAGCAGAGTCAAAAACAGTTTAAAAGTAATATTGCTTTGAATTCGAATTTTAAAAGTGATTTAAAAGAATGATGCAATATTCTTAAATATACTAATCATTCCATAAGAGATCTAAAGAGTTCATTGGCACAAAATATATTATTTACATAATTGCATTAAAAAACTAGGTTTTATAAACATATTTTTATGTTTCAACAACTTGAAAAGCTAATTATGTAAAAAACAATTATTTATAACTAATATAAAATAAATAAAAAAAAATAAACTAATAATTGTAGTGTAATCTCTGTGATGATTAAGGTGATTTTGTCCATTATTTTAGGGGAATTCCATATAAAATGCTGTTGTCTTTGAAATTGTAAAAAAAACTCCAAGATTTTTGCAATATGCACTTAGTTTGTTGATAATCATAGTAATTGTTTACAAATAATTAAATTATTTATTAGATAAAATATTTTTAAATGATAAGTTATATAGTAAGTTATATATACTAATTTTCTGATACACAATGACAGTATAAATGCTCGATAAGATTGTCAAGAATGCTTTTTAGATTTCATTCAAAAAACAGTTCAAAATATTATCAAATCACCTCTTCCTCACACATGTTTAATTGTACAGTGCCTGGTAATTATAACTGTGAAATGCCTAATCGAGTTCTTAATATAAGGCAATTCCATCCTTTGTCTGAGTGGGCCATAGCAGTATGATATTAAACCACCTGAGTTCCGTCTCAGGTAAGATTGTCAAACATTATCCACAATCTTATCGAGCATTAATACTGCGGTTTGAATATCAAATCATAGGAAGTCTCTCTGACTTTACCTTCTTGGTATTTACCTTCTCAATTGGTCACCAGTCCATGTACGGTTTCCAACAACTTTTGGTACTCTAACACTGATTTGTACTTAAGCCGTTCTTCCTCGTAGCGATCAAGGGAGTTATAGGTTAAGTTGATAAGAGGATGTATACTACTTCAAATCCGAAGACATACACAGAGTTTTACTGTCATCTCCACATGCTCTACATTTGTCTGAATCCGCACGTCCAATTTTGCATAAATGGGCTCGTAATCCACTTAAAATACGTACCACCATACTAACTTCAGACTTGCTTAGGGTCAACCCATAAGCTAGTCTGAAGTTAGTATGGTGGTACCCACTGTTTCATTATTCCAAAAGGCCTTATGGGATTCCCCCACCCATATTTTTAGTTCAGCCTTTGTTGCATCGAATGGTTTTGCGTTTGTCAGGTTAACTGCCTCGAGCTCCCTTTCTTTTAAAGCTATTACATTCGCCCTTTCGTTATCGACTACTGACAAGTGAGCTCTAACCCATACGTTAAAGGTGAACGTTCATCATAGTCTTAGCGTCAGATTGAGGAGAGAAATATTATTTGGGTTTTGAGGGGTTTGAGGTTTGTCGATCTCACTACCTGATAACTCGATGCCAAGATGTCGTCCTAACTTATCTGATATTTATTTGCAATAAAGAGAAGGACGATTCATGAAGTGGCTCACAAATCGATTAGGCATTACAATTGTCCCGTATGAAAACACAAATGTGAGGACAACGATAATCCTTTGACACTAAGTTGTTATTTTGGTCCCCACTTCGTTTTTTTGTTGTTGGTTTTTGCAGTTCAGTTCTAGTTCAATTCTAGTTCAGTTCTAGTTCAGTTCTAGTTCAGTTCTAGTTCAGTTCTAGTTCAGTGGCAGCACAAGTCGACTAGGCATTACAACTGTCAAGTATAAAAACACCGATGATGACTAATTTGCTATTTTGGTCGGTACTGAGTTTTTTGTTGTTGGTTTTTGCACAAATAGAAACGTAAAGTAAAGGACGATCCATGTAGTGACGTACCTAATGCCACAGCGAAATTTGTTAAAAGTAATCTGTCAAAACTATTCATTGATAAATTCAAAGGAATAATAAATTTAAGATTATCATTTACTTTAAATAGAAAATTGTATTCATTAATTCTTTAATAAATTTTTTATGAATAAGTATTTATTTCCTTGGTAACATTTATTTAATGACAAATTTCAAAAAAAAAAAAAATAGTTTCTGCCGCAAAATCACTTATATTCGAGTGCTACATACATATGTGCAATAAAATGTGATAAATTATTGTAAATATAAATAATTTATACTCGTTAGAAACAGATAACAATTGTAAATCACACTTTCGCACGTACAACAACAATTTGTTTGCTATATGTATTCATGAATGGGTGTAAAAGCAATGTACCACCTCTGAAGGAAGAAATAAAAACGACAAGACATTATCTGGCAGTCATTCAGGCATTCATTTACTATACACTCATTCATTTATATTTAATAGTTAGAGGTTTGTTTGTTCATACATATTTATTTGTTTTCAAGATCAAAATAATCTGGTCTATAAAATCGTAGTGTGTTTTTGCCATTTTTTGCATACCCAGTACCTCTATAGCTCTAATATTATTTTGCTGATATTTGTAACTTCCTAAACAACAATAGACAATAATATAATCAACATAAGGAGAAACACTTTCCAATTCTATCAAACTACAAGAAATCTACTCTAAAAATAACGCAAACGAACCAATTAGTTAACCACATTATCGCCCTTGAAACTTTTATGATCACTGATTTATATTTAACATAACAATCTATAAAAATTTTAAATCTGTTCCAAAGTATAGTATCAATACTTTGGAACTCGACCTTATAATACTGTGTACGGTATTATAAGGCGAGTTTGCCAAGTTATACTTTCCTACTTGTTATTTTACTCTGTTGCCGTTATTAATATGACCATTTGTATACATACATATCTACACATTTACTTTAATTGTAAATGTAGAGTACGCCTTTGGAAAATCAATGTAAGTAATGTAACATTTCTGTACATATACATATGTATAATCCTGTCTTTTATTGCTAGAGTAATTAGTTTTATTAGTTTTAGATTCAGTTCAAGTTGAGTTTAATTTAAGTTCAGTTCTAGTTCAATTCTAGTTCAGTTCTAATTCAGTTCTAGTTCAGTTCTAGTTCAGTTCTAGTTCAGTTCTACTTCAGTTCTAGTTCAGTTCTAGTTCAGTTCTAGTTCAGTTCTAGTTC
>NC_060953.1:39842864-39896347 GCF_022045245.1 Lucilia cuprina | reverse complement strand
CTAGTTCTGTTCTAGTTCTGTTCTAGTTCTGTTCTAGTTCTGTTCTAGTTCTAGTTCTGTTCTAGTTCTGTTCTAGTTCTGTTCTAGTTCTGTTCTAGTTCTATTCTAATTAACTGATTATTTTGGTGGAACGCTCTATTTTCGCATGGATGTAGAAAACATTCACACACACTTAATAATGTATAGATTTGTGTATGAAGGTATGTATGTATGCGTTTATAAGTTTATAAATAAATAAGTATACACACTGTATCAAAAAAGCGAAAATAACATAAATATCAAAGTAATTGTTTAGCAATGATAATGATGTTACACCATTATTTATAACCATTCATGTGTGATTTTTTTTTACTCCCATTGGGTTCATTACTAGTTTTTGTTAAAATTATTTCACTTGTCAGAAGTTTAATTAAATTACTATGTAATTAGATAATTTATCATATTAACATGTGTGTTAACAGGGATGAGAGTAAAATGCGTGTTGTCATAAAAACCACCATACGCAATTCCAAGAGATAAGAGTTCAATAGAGCATATTTCATATCTATAAAAATACTTAAATTAAAAGGAATAATTTTCGTATTTTTTGGGGGATTGAATCGGAAAAAATCTTACTAAATGAATTATTTGGAAAAATTTAAAGGTCAAAAGAATTCAAGTGTTCATATTACGGTAATTGATAAAACGAATTTGGAGGATTTTTTATTGTGATTTATGTATATAAAGTTTAAATTTTTTAATTGTAAAAAATTCTGTATAAATAAGAAGTAATTTTTTGTTAAAAAAAAACATCTGCTTATTTTAAAAGGTTTTTTTAAATTATATTTATTATATATTTTTTTGTTGATAGCTTTTAAAAAAGAATTAATATGAAAAGTTTTCCTATTTGCAAACATTTTTAACATTAGTATAATGTTCAATAGGTTACATTTTCTGTTTTGTAATTTAAGTCCTTGAAACAAAAAAAAATCTTTCAAATTAACCAAAAAAATATGAGGGTTATAAAATGAACCTTAACATTTTGTTCACAAACAAATTACAAAAACAAATATTTTTGTTTAACCCTAAATAAAAAGCTTAAAAATTAGTAACATGTTTATATAAAATAAAAAAATGGTCGACAGAATGAGAACTAAAAACAAAACACGTAATTTTAAATCCTCTCGGCCCCTTATGGCTATGACTGCCCAACACTGATACACTTTCCACCATTCACAAGATAGGCGCTCAAAATTCAATTAACTTTGTGTTCAAAATTTGTAATGTACAACAATGATGATTTTTAATTGCAATAAATTTTCAATCATTTTTATAGAGATCCCATTAAAAGCTTCCGCTATTAAATGTAGAAAAATTAAAATAAATTGTAATTCTACAAATTAAATAATTTATATGCAGAACAGTAAAGAAAAACGATTTAATATTTTAAATGCATTTGAGGAAAAAAAAAATAAATAAATTACTACACCCATAACGCACACATGATTAATTATTGTTTTTTTTTAAGATTTTAATTATTTTTAATGTAGAATTAAAATAAAAATTTAAATTTTCTCCAAAAAGAAAACATTAACAAATTTATTATGTGATTTTCACTCTATTTCATAAGAAATTAATGCTTTCAGTTTATTTCCTAATAAAATGTAACAGGAAAGATATTAATATATTTTTTACGTTCCATTTTAATATGAAATTTGATTTCTCAATATTTCATAAGAAATATTGAGAAATCAATATAGTGAATGGTAATAAAAACAAAGAAAAAACAAACAGTTTGAATTTTAATTCAATTTACAAAATCGGGGACTTCATTCACGATCGAATATGAATTTCAGTTCTAGTTTAATTTAAATTTAGTTCCCGTTCAGATCTAGTTCAGTTCTAGTTCAGTTCTAGTTCAGTTTTAGTTCAGTTTTAGTTCGGTTCTAGTTCAGTTCTAGTTCAGTTCTAGTTCAGTTCTAGTTCAGTTCTAGTTCAGTTCTAGTTCAGTTCTAGTTCAGTTCTAGTTCAGTTCTAGTTCAGTTCTAGTTCAGTTCAGTTCTAGTTCAGTTCTAGTTCAGTTCTAGTTCAGTTCTAGTTTCATTTCTACTTCAGTTCTTGTTCATTTCTAGTTTAAATTCCAGTTGAGTAAATAGCCTCAAAATTTAGCTTATCGCAAATTTAGATTCAATAATTCTAAGGCGCCCGGAATAATATCATTGTTTATAAACAGAGCCTTTAAGCCAAAAGTGTACCTCATGGCAGATCACAATTTTTATAAAATATCGATGACTAATTTTTGTAGTAAATTTTAATAATTTGCTGATTTACAGGAGAATACTGACAGTAAATATCAACATGTAAGAAATTACAGTCGGACGGGACCGACCATATAATACCATACACCTATTACAAAAATAGAATGTGATTTCGTTTTCATAATAAAACATTTAAGTTGAATTGTACCTTGCCTCAGATATACATAAGCCATTTATTGTTGAATAAAATTGTGGACATTTAAGTCAAATTTTGAAGGGTGCTTTTTATAGGGTATCAAATCAGAACCTTTAATAAAAAAATTGTTAAGGTTCATTAAGGCTTGTATGGAACTTGGTTCTTCAGCTTTTTGTAAAGATACGAGTATATTGAACATAATTATGAATAATGTACTTATGGGGGCTAGGTGAAATAATGGACCGATATTAACCATTGTCAATTTCATAAATTTTTTTCGCAAAATTGATACCTGTGGTTTGATTACAAAGTTAACATGGACGGACAGACAGATGGACGGGCATAGCTAATTCGATTCAGAAAATGATTCTTAGCCGATTGGTATACTTTAAGGTGGGTGGTGTAGGACCAATATTATTGTGCGTTACAAACATCAGTACAAATCCAATGTACCCTCTCCACTAAAGTGGTGTAGGATATAAAAAGTGAGCGCAATGACATAGTTCGGTAAAGTTATTGTTAAAATAGCTTTAACACATCAAGTATGAGTTCATTGACTTAGAGAATTGCAAAATCAAATAAATTTATTTTTCTTCAATATATTCATATCTTGAATGATTTTTCTGGGGAATACAGAGCTATTGTTTAAATAAATAGCTTTTTTTAGACCACTTGAAATGACCAATCGTCCCCCTAGTTGTTAAGCTTTATCTAATCTATTTATTCGTTTTTTTTAGTTCAATCGAATTCGCAGAAAACATGAACTTATATAAGTGTGTACATTGTACATATTTACCACAACTTGAGTATCCAGATTTTTTTTCTTGGTTATTTCAGTACCGCAAAACAATTGAATATAACTGGAGAAAAAAAGCTATAGAAAACGACTTTTTGTAAAGCAATATAGATTAAAACTTATTACTATTATTTATTACAAATAAATCTCTCAGTTGCAGAAATTAAGTGAAAATATTATTGACAAGAATTCATAATACTTAAATCAAACCACAATTGACACTTGCGTAGGTTGTTGTGTCATTTGGACTATATGGATAGAATGGGGACTTTTGTGATATTCCTTTGGGTGTCAACAAATCAATTTAATTGGTAATATAATCTTGAATATAATTTACTTGTTACATTAGAAAAATATTTAATAAAATGAGGACTATGTATTATAATAGAATGATTTAAGCCTTTTTTACTTTATTCAAGTAAAACGTCTTTCAATTTTTATTTTGTACTCGAAATAATACTTTCTTACTTCATTTGAGCATTTTATTATAGATTTTAGTTCTATTCTTCAACTAAGTACTCAGACCAGCCGCGGATCCAGCTCGAACTTTTGGGGGGAAATATTGGTGTTTTACTTTTATTTCTTTTCCTTTTTTCCTCATTTTTATATTTTATATGAAAAGTTTTTCGGTATTCCTCCCCCCCTTGGATCCGCGCCTGACTCAGACTCATGACCATTGGTTTGCGATATATGACTCAGTCTGGCTATTCTTCCACATTTAACTGTCTGGGACAAGTCCCTGGCAATATTGATTACTGCATCTCCAAATCATCATTTGACAGAAACTTTTCAGTATCGATTCCCTGATGAATCATATAAGGTCTTCACCGATGGCTCCAAAAACAAATTATAGAACGGAATTTTTATTCAAACTCCCACATCAATGTTACGTTCTTTAGGCTGAACTATCGATCGCAAACTGAATAAAGTTTTACGGAATATATGATGCTAACATTCGGATATAAACGAAGACATACCTAAGAGATCAAACTTGATTCTAAAATGAGATGGCAAAACATTATATTTCTCTTGAAAAGGGACTACTCACTAGCAAGAGTGCATATTGAACCTGTAAACAATCAATTCGTTATAAATTAGAGATATAAGCTTGCGCAAAGCAACTGAAGCCACCTGCAGATATGTGAGGATTTTGTGGCAATCGTGCAATCCACAAAGATCCCAAGTTCTTATGCACATTCCGAATGAAAATCTACGTAACATGACTGCCATCATCACTGACCTTTCAGGCTAGATTACCAAACTTAACAAATAATAACTGTTGCAGAAGCTGTAAGGACAAGTGGTATGAAGCGTTTAGGGCGCAAAGTCCTTCTAGCCGGTACATTTATCCTTCGATTTCTTAAAGACAGGAAGATACAAAACTAGAAGGTAATTGAGAAAATTACTTTCCAAAAATAAACCGTAGAGAAAATCTATATCAGTGTACACTTAATAAGGTAGCCTCGTCGCTACAACAAATACAACAATACAAAAACAACAGGCGATTTGTTATTGTAGAATAATCCCATCTGTCAAAAAAAGTTGTGTGTGTAGAATGAAAAAGCAACAAATAAACACAATAAAAATATGAGTTTTTAGCAATTATTTAAATTTTTAACTATTAATATTAATATATTATATTAATTAAACGTGGAATGTCTGAAAATCATAACTATATCTAGTGGGAAGACCAATTTTCCGAATTAAACGTGTTTTTTGTGAAAAGTGATTGGTCGTGTTAAAAATAGTTGAAACTGATTTGGAACGTATGCCGGAGCTAAAGATTTTCTTTTTTTATCAAGAGAGAAGGATAACAAAGACATTTAATCACGAAGACCAAAAAAAATTAAGGAGTCAGTGCAGACTGATATGTAAATAGAAAGACAAAAATAAATGTTATATGAATAGAAATTGTCTTTTAAGGATAAATGAGTTTATAACCATGGAATGGGTATTAAGATTTATACGTCAATAATTACAAAGTCTTTGCCGATTGTTATTTGTTGATTGTCATTTTAATTTTTTAATGCAAAGTATATTTTTATGAAATATTTGTGTAAATCAAAAACCAGTCCTACCGCAAAATTCTTAAAAGAGACTTTAGGCGATCCAGAAACCCATCTTCAAAATATCAATTGTAACATTACTGATAATTTTCTACACATACGAGTAAAATCTGGTAACAAATGTAATTGATTAGATATTGGCATATTCATACGTTCTGACATTAGTCCAATTATTCAGTGCTCATTGAGTAAGTCCATAAGAATCCTAAACGAATTTCTATCAAATATCAAACAAGAGTATCTGTGCACCTCTATACCACATTCAGAGAAATTAGCGGGGCGCATTCGTTGCAAATGTTATTGACGTGCAATCCAGAAAATTTCTATAGTTAGTAACTTGATTCTGGTGTTGGCAGATCATAATCCGTCTGATGCTTTTTGTAATCACTACCACAGCAAGAGGAATTTAAATCAATCCAAATTTCTCTATTGTTGTGGTATTTTGGAACCTAAATCATTTTAACAGAGTGTAGTTTAAGTTGTTGAATATGATTGCAAAAACATTTCGAGCTTCTCATTTTCGTGAATGTGATTTCATCGTTCCAAAGTCTTTACTTGAGATTCTGATTCGAAAGTACTATTTGAATTTGATAATGAAAAAGTATTATCCATCTGATGCTTTTCGTTGAAGATACCACTTCCTTTGAATATCCTTAATGGTCCATTCGTTGACAATTTCATTAAGTCTAATGTCCTCGTGTCCTGGTATCCAAATCAATTCTATAAATATCCTTGTCATTTAATTGATATTTTCCATCCATATCATGTTTCCGAAAGTTTTCTCGAATAGAAGGCACATAGTACCATACTTTTGCGAATCTTAACCTTATATTTCCTCGAGAGTTTAGAGTCTAAAGTTACGCCAAGATATATGACCTCGTTTAAAAAAAACTTCAGAACTATACTATAGTCAAGTTGGTCGAAATTTTGGTATCATATACATACATAGCTTCTGCAATTATTCCGTCCTTGACGGGATCCTTTTTGTGGTCTATAAGCCACAAAAAGGATTAATAACTCTCTGATGAGTTATTAAGTTTGAGTACATCCAAACAGTTCAAAAAGTCAACATGAACTAGCTAACACTTACGGTTAAACCTAGGCATCTACCAGGTGACTAGTTATTACAACATTTGCTAGTCTTAGGAGGAAGTTTATAGATTGCAGGGAGGCAATCAGATGTCAATACATGGAAATGGATATTTTCGATTATGAACTAAAAATATGGGAGAGAATCCCATAAGATCTCTTGGAATAATGAAACAGTGGGAAGAATCACGAAAATCCTATGGGGGACCCTGATGAGATTAAGACGAAAATTCTCCTCAAAATGACCAAGTCTGAAGATAGTATGATAGTACGTATTCTGAGTGAACACACAGTATTACGAGCACATTTATGCAAAATTGGACGTGTGAATTCAGTAGAGCATGTGGAGATGACAGTGAAACTTTGGAGCACTTTCTTTGCCACTTCCAGACATTAGTCGAACTTAGATCCAAGTATCTTGGAAGTGATGTTATTCCGGAAATAACACTAATTTGAAGATTCTTAGGAATTACGTTCAGGAAACTGAACGTTCAGAATGTTCAGAAACATTGAAAAATAATTCATTCTGTTCCTTTTTTTCTCATGATATGGAGCGCACAACAGGCCAGATTGTGGCCTAGGTGTATTTCTTTGGATTTGATGTAGTATACATCCTCCTATCGACCTAAGTATCTACTCTATAGATTACTTGGGGTCCATAAAGTTACAACTGTCTTTGAAAATTTACAAAGAGTACACGTTTGAATACATTTGCACTTTGTCGAACTGCTGGGATATGAATAAAGATACATACATATTGTATCAATTTATCATAATTTTCTATTGACAGGTTATTGCTACCAAAACCAGTAAGTAGAGTATCAGGGCGCAATAAACTGATTGAGCTCATTAAGCAAAAATTATATTTCTTTAGAAATATCTCAAAGAAATAAAAATGTATGAATTTTAACGTTGATTTTCCAGCTAAATAAAATCTATTAACTTAACTTTTATTCATATAGTATGTTTGTATATTATCGCCATAAAGCCATAATGATAAATCAATCTTATGCATACTTTTCTCTTTTCTTTTTAGATGTTTATCCACTAACAATTTTATCGGTTTATTGGGCATGTTAACCACTCTACTGTTGAAATTCTATGTACCACGTGAAATCTTTGAACAATACACCAAATGGGATTGTGTAGGCAAAGTCATTTGGAGATTTTTCGGCTTAAGTTCCGGTTGCATAGCAGCCGTTATGGCCATAGAACGTTGGATGGCATTGGCAAGACCATTTATATATCACAAAGTAAGTATTTTTTGGGGGGGATAAATAACCACCAACCAAATTCAAAGTAATAATTTTCTTACGCACAATAGAAGTTTTTTGTTTATTTTTTTTTTCTTTGAAACATATTGTAACATTTTTCTATTCTTTTTCTTCTCTTTATACTTTTTGTCATTTAGCACATTACATATGAATTGGTGCGTAAAACTATTAAATCCTTAATATTAATAGCAGTGGTCATTACGTTTTTGCCATTCTTTGGTTTCGGTGCTTATATGGATGACAGTGATCCAAATAAAGTGAAATGTTTACGTTATCGTGATGCTGAGGGTTTTTTGAATAAAACCTATTCTGTTTTGTTTATGTTATTTGGTAAGTTTAATTATAATAAACTTTTTGTATAAAACTAACAATAATAAGTGGAAAATTACAGACCAAAACTATTGAAACATATTGTACAAACAGTGATTTTTATTGACATGTATGAGTGCGTGTGTGTGTGTGTGTGTTGTATGCCTATAATAATATGTTTCCATACATGTCATTTCAAAAGTTCAATGTTCCCAGAAGAATAAATAATATATGTATATTTGTTTAAGGACTTTTAACTTCAAAATATATTTACGTACGATTTAATAAATCTTATTGTGAACATATGTTTAGATTCACCATTTATAATATTCATACAATTTAGGAGTGTATATGTTTCTAATACCCTTTTTTACGCAATAGTTATAAGATAACAATGAAATATGTTTTTTATGGTTTCTTATCTAAACAAAAGGCCAGCTCAGTTTTTCATAGCAAGTTTTGGGAACTAATTATTTTTCAATATCGGAATGAAATTTTCAGTGAAAGTTTATATTTTCTGATATTCTTCAAAATTTAACCCGCCTAAGTCTAAGCGAAAAGAACACTCTTCCTATCTATCTATCTATCTATCTATCTATCTATTTTTTTTTTGGGGGGGGGGGGGGGGTTTAATTAGGATGGCGGAGCATTAAGCACTCATATTGCCAGGTTATCACACGTTTGTCCAGAGAAAACCCCACCAACCGACCTATACCTTCATATAGGAAGTTGGAGCATCCGGACTTGATTTATTCAAAAGTATTAATGGTCTTCACCAGAAAAAAGTTCGAGAGTTTTAATGGTCTCCACCAGTATGTATATATTTGAAATGGTCTCCACCAGGTTATATCGTGAGTATTCTATGGTCTCCACCAATAAAACATAACCTCTCTTGAGGTGATACGAAAGCACGAGGTTAATGTAGACAATATATAACTTTAACTTTGTTATATGAAGTAATACACTATTGACCTACATTCCACCCTTTGAAGCACACCGGATCATGTTAGAATCCAAATGAAGAGGAGTGTTCCAATACTTTGGGTTTTATTACAACTGATCGATTGTGACCGATTATCAGGTTTACACTTTGTAGTTATCTGTGGATGGTTGTTATACAAGACTGTGGAACTGATATAACATGAAGATCTTTCTGGAAAATCTGCTTAGTATTGTCCCAGTGTATTAGTACTGACTATACATAGTACTGACTATACGTGTTTGGTGAAAATTGATCCCACAACAATCTGACTCAGGAGGATAATTATGCTTCGGTATAGCAAATGACATATTGACTCAGAGGCATAATAACATGCCAAGTACTATCATTGAGCTTAAATGAAATCATTTTCTAACTGAGTGGCAATCATTTCTCCCAGTTGGGGTATTCATTAAGTTTTACTCATGATGCCTTTCATTGCACAAGGAGTCTTCCGTGGCAACAGCTTAAATGGATCAAGTACTTGTTCGAAATGTTTGCTCATGAACAAGCACAATCATGTGCGAAAATTGCCACCTATTCCGAGCTGAGAAAACAATCTTGACCTTTTAGTATCTAACATACACATGTGACCCAATACAGAATAAGAATAATGCGGGCAAACTGCACGACTTAGGTGCCCACATCATATTAGATGATCTTGAACTTAAATCACTTATGCAAAATGTTCAAAGAGGCTTGAGATATATTGCTTGTAGCACCGCCCTGAAACCGCATTTGCGCGGTAAGAAATTTGTAATTAATGACATATCGCTATATTCGTTAACGAAATAAAGACTAATACAAATCCATTAAAATCCATTTCAAAACATCGAAATGTCGAAATCACAGGAGGAATTGGATCTTAAACGATATTTTTGGTCGATTCTCCAGTTTTGGCCGATTCAGTTTAGAACATCATAAATACTATATGATGAAGACATGTCAATTAACACCAAAAAATGTAAAGACTCTGAAGATGCTCTATAAATGGATCATCTTATAAAGTGTGATATTTTGTGAATGGGTTCTTAGAAGTATTGAACTTTTCAATGGGCATAATAGACTACCCATCATAACCTAATATGACTTAAAATTCGAAAATCTGTGAAAGTACTTTATAATTTATTTACAGCCAAATTGTTCTACTTGAATAATTTCCATAAATTTTTTACACGAAGATTTTTTCTAAGCTCTTTAAATCTTCAATAGAAAAAAACACAAAAAAAAAATAAGAAACTCACCCCCAAAAGTTGTAAAAAAAATCCTTGGATACAGATTTGAAATACTTTTCAAGTTGTTCAGCTCCAATATCCTTAATGTTTTCTTAAACATAATTTAATGTAAATTAATTTAAGTAAAGTAAATTTGATCATTGATTTTTTCTATTTTGTTGCTACTTCATTGAATGTCATTTGTCAGCATTATACTATATACAGCTTCTCCTTTTCCAGGCACTCTATTGTGTGTGGTTATAGTCGCCTGCAACTTGTTTGTTACACGCGTTCTATGCTTCATTGGACGTACACGTACCACTCAACGTCACATGACTTACGACATGGTAAATCGTTGTGAAAAGGGTTCGACCGCACAAATTGATGGTGAGAGCTCTAGCGGCACGACACTATATCAGCATCATCAAAGCAGTACGACACACATACCACAATATCATCACACTAACAGCGTGACTTTGACAGCAGCCGCATCGCCCGATGAAATTAAATTCGCCAAATTAATGTTGTTCTTGAGCATTTCATTTGTTATCTGCTGGATGCCACAAATGGTAAGTGCGCCCTGTAGTATAGACAGCAGACAGACAGAAATAACTGTAAATTGATTTTTAATTGAAGAAAATTATTTCAAATGTGTATTTAATAATTTATTTCCTTTTCTTCTTTTTTTTTTGTTTCATTTTTTAAGATTGCCATACCCATGGCCATAGTACCGAATCGTGTTCCCAAAGCTCATCCTTTCTTTTTAGTTGCCGATATGTTGATGGCTTTACATTTTACATCGGACCCGTATGTTTATGTCTTGAGTCGCACGAAACACTCATACATTTTGGGTTGCCTCAAGCGCTGGCGTACCGGTTTAAAACGTTCACAAAGCGATCAAAGTCGTTTACGCACAACCATCGAACAACATACTTTAGATTGTGGTCTCAATTAAGTTGACATTGCATTTTGGTTTTATTTTTATTTGATCTTCATTTACGTATGTTGCTGCTGGATACTTTTAATATATTTTTTTCATCTTGCGAATAATTACATGCTTCCTTTGTAACGTAAAGACATTATCATTTTTTAAGGCACAGTGGGTTATAGCTTATAAAACAAAAATAACTTAATTGTTATTATAATTTATCAGAAAAGTTATTGATCTCATTGAAAACAAATCTGAAAATTTTAATCCTTTTAATTCGAAATACAGATTGGGGATTAAGTTTGGCACAGTTAAACACAAAACCGCAATATCTTACAATTAAGGGTACATGGTTTATTGACAATTTAAATAATTAGACTAATAAGTCCGAAAGTAGCCCGAACGAAAATTTTTTACGAATTATTAAACGAAACTTTTGCTTTCGTATTGTCTTCAAAAATGTGAACTGTACGGAAGATTTACAGATGCATATCGCAACAATATTTCTGTGTGTTACAAACATTAGCACAACCTCTTTACAACTTTAGTGGTATAGGGTATAGAAATCCTATTAATCCTACGTTTTATTGAAATTATTGAGAACAAAAATACATTGAAAACTTGTTATGTAAAGTTTTGCCTTTTAAAGCTGCAAATGCCAAACTTCCGCATAAGTTTCTTATTTATTGAGAGCAAATATTGATTTCTTTGTAATTTGGAAAAAAATAAATCGTGTTACTTCCAGATGACTCAAGTAGCACAGCGTTCCACTAACGGTCATATTTCGCGATCGGCTGATGGGAAACAAATCATGTGATCATATTGCAATTATTGAGAACAAACATTGATTGGAAATTGTATGCGAGCTTTCTGTATTTGGACTTTAAGTAACTCTTACAATTTACATTGTACACTTTTTATGAAAAGTTGCGAATACATTTATTATACTGATCGCACAACATTTCTTTCTTATTTATTGAAAACAAATATTGATTCCTTTAGAAATAAAACAAAATTAAACTGTTATTTACCTGAAACTGTTAATTTTAATTACAAATGGCAATATTTTACTAAATATTCCGAATGATATAAATAGATACACGGTTGTCAGATCTTACAACTTTGTCAGTAAAAAAATTTCTAAAAATCGTGTAAGTTTAAAATTTTTTTGCCACACTAGGAAACTTTTTTTTTGCAACTTTTGACTTTTGTGTGTGAGAGAAAGAAATATCTATTTCTCGCACACACAAAATCAAAAGTTTTTCAACAAAAGTTTCCCTGTGTGAACCAGGTCTAAGAATTAAACACATATACAAATAAATAAAAGATAATAGAATGTTTTACCAATTAATGAAATATATTTAAAAAAACATACTGAAAAAACAACCCACTGTGCGCCAGACAGCATCACATTTGTACTTATTATCGATTGATTATAATAGTAGTTGGTTATTAACCTAATTATTTTGTTTTTCTTTAATATCCCAATGATTAACTTTAAGTAAAAATTGTTAAAAACAAAAATGTCAACACATTTTATGTCAAACATTCAATAACAAAGTACATTGTAACTACATTTTTCATTTTGTTTTTTACTTTAACTGTTGTAAATAATAAATTTTTAGCATTAAGATTTAATAAATTATTAGTTTAAGCTAAAATCGAACCCATAATAATTTGATGTGTCTGAATAATTCCATTACTAATTAAGTACAATAAATCATATAGCAGTGCATTAAATACATTTTCGGTTTGAAATTTTGCTATGTAAATAAATATTTATTTTCATTTGTTTCACATTATTATTAAATTTCACGATTTATCAAGGAAAAAATAAGAATATATTTCAGTCTATCGCAAAATTTAATAGTAATAAATGTTTAAATTAGATTTTAAGTAAATTAATTATTATGAATGTCAAAGGCTGGTATCACTTGTTTGAAAGTGCAAAATACAAAAAAAAAATAAAGCGTACGAACGAATCGTTAGACGAGATGTTGTTTAAAATAAGTTGTATGTTATTTTTTAAGTACATGTTTTAATATAAATAAAATAATAGAAATAAACCATTAACTGTTTTCTTATATAAAATGAAATTTTTGACTGAGAATATGAATGATCACAGATATTCGCTCTTTTTGTAATTGGAGCGTTATATAATTATCTTCAACCAATTTAAGTTTTCTCATACAAAATGTGAGAAATTTGATTTTTAAAGACAAATATTTTTACTTTTAGTTTTCTCATATAAAATGCGATTTTTAATGGAGAATATCAGTGATCACAGATTTCCACTCTTTTTGCAATTGAAGCGTTATTTAAGGATCTACAGCCAATTTTAGTTTTCTCTTATAAAATGCGATTATTAACGGAGAATATGAGTGATCACAGATTTCCACTCTTTTTGCAATTGGAGCGTTATTTAAGGATCTACAGCCAATTTTAATTTTCTCATATAAAATGCATTTTTTAATGAAGAAAATGAGTGAATACAGATTTCCACTCTTTTTGCAATTGGAGCGTTATTTAAGGATCTACAGCCAATTTTAGTTTTCTCATATTAAATGTGTTTTTTAGTTGAGAATGTGAGTGAACACAGTTTTCCACTCTTTTTCCAATTGGAGCGTTATTTAAGGATCTACAGCCAATTTTAGTTTTCTTATATAAAATGCGATTTTTAGTTGAGAATATGAGTGATCATAGATTTCTACTCTTTTTGCAATTGGAGCGTTATTTAAGGATCTACAGCTAATTTTAGTTTTCTCATATAAAATGTGATTTTTAGTTGAGAATGTAAGTGATCACAGATTTCCACTCTTCTACTCTACAGCCAATTTTAGTTTTCTCATATCAAATGCGTTTTTAGTTGAAAATGTGAGTGATCGAATATTTCCACTCTTTTTGCAATTTTAGCGTTATTTAAGGATCTACTTCCAATTTAATTTTTCTCATATCAAATGCATTTTTTTAATGAAGAAAATGAGTGATCACAGATTTCCACTCTTTTTGCAATTGGAGCGTTATTTAAGGATCTACGGCCAATTTTAGTTTTCTCATATAAAATGTGATTTTTAGTTGAGAATGTAAGTGATCACAGATTTCCACTCTTTTTGCAATTGGAACGTTATTTAAGGATATACAGCCAATTTAAGTTTTCTCATATAAAATGCACTTTTTAATGAAGAAAATGAGTGATCACAGATTTCCACTCATTTTGCAATTGGATCGTTATTTAAGTTTTAGTTTTCTCTTATCAAATGCGTTTTTTAGTTGAGAATGTGAGTGATCACAGATTTCCACTCTTTTTGCAATTGGAGCGTTATTTAAGGATATACAGCCAATTTTAGTTTTCTCATATAAAATGCATTTTTTAATGAAGAAAATGAGTGATCACAGATTTCCACTCTTTTTGCAATTGGAGCATTATTTAAGTTTTAGTTCTCTCATATCAAATGCGTTTTTTTTAGTTGAGAATGTGAGTGATCAGATTTCCTCTCTTTTTGCAATTGGAGCGTTATTTAAGGATCTACGGCCAATTTTAGTTTTCTCATGTAAAATGTGATTTTTAATGGAAAATATGAGTGATCACAGATTTCCACTCTTTTTGCAGTTGAAGCGTTATTTAAGGATCTACAGCCAATTTTAGTTTTCTCATATTAAATGCGTTTTTTTAGTTGAGAATGTGAGTGATCACAGCTTTCCACTCTTTTTGCAATTGGATCGTTATATAAGGATCTACGGCCAATTTAAGTTTTCTCATATTAAATGCGTCTTTTAGTTAAGAATGTGAGTGATCACAGATTTCCACTCTTTTGCCATTTGAGCATTATTTAAGGATCTACAGCCAATTTTAGTTTTCTCATATAAAATGTATTTTTTAATGAAGAAAATGAGTGGTCACAGATTTCCACTCTTTTTGCAATTGGAGCGTTATTAAAGGATCTACAGCCAATTTTAGGTTTCTCATATCAGATGTGTTTTTAGTTGAGAATGTGAGTGATCACAGATTTCCACTCTTTTTGCAATTGGAGCGTTATTTAAGGATCTACAGCCAATTTTAGTTTTCTCATATAAAATGCGATTTTTAGTGGAGAATATGAGTGATCACAGATTTCCACTCTTATTGCAATTGGAGCGTTATTTAAGGATCTACAGCCAATTTTAATTTTCTCATATTAAATGCGTTTTTTAATTGAGAATGTGAGTGATCACAGTTTTCACTCTTTTTGCAATTGGAGCGTTATTTAAGGATCTACAGCCAATTTTAGTTTTCCCATATAAAATGCGTTTTTTAGTTGAGAATATGAGTGAACAAAGATTTCTACTCTTTTTGCAATTGGAGCGTTATTTAAGGATCTACAGCCAATATATATTTCTCATATAAAATTGGATTTTTAGTGGAGAATATGAGTGATCACAGATTTCCACTCTTTTTGCAATTGAAGCGTTATTTAAGGATCTACAGCCAATATTAGTTTTCTCATATCAAATGCGTTTTTTAGTTGAGAGTGTGAGTGATCTCATATTTCCACTCTTTGTGCAATTGGAGTGTTATTTAAGGATCTACAGCCAATTTTAGTTTTCTCATATCAAATGCGTCTTTTAGTTGAGAATGTGAGTGATCACAGATTTCCACTCTTTTTGCAATTGGAGCGTTATTTAGGGATCTACAGCCAGTTTTAGTTTTCTCACTTAAAATGCGTTTTTTAGTTGAGAATGTGAGTGATCACAGATTTCCACTCTTTTTGCAATTGGAGCATTATTTAAGGATCTACAGCCAATATTAGTTTTCTCATATAAAATGCAATTTTTAGTTGAGAATATGAGTGATCAAAGATTTCCACTCTTTTTGCAATTGGAGCGTTATTTAAGGATCTACAGCCAATTTTAGTTTTCTCATATAAAATGCGATTTTTAGTTGAGAATATGAGTGATCACAGATTTCTACTCTTTTTGCAATTGGAGCGTTATTTAAGGATCTACAGCCAATTTTAGTTTTCTTATATAAAATTCGATTTTTAGTGGAGAATATGAGTGATCACAGATTTCCACTCTTTTTGCAATTGGAGCGTTATTTAGGGATCTACAACCAATTTTAGTTTTCTCATATAAAATGCGATTTTTAATGGAGAATATGAGTAATCACAGATTTCTACTCTTCTTGCAATTGGAGCGTTATTTAAGGATATACAGCCAATTTTAGTTTTCTTATATAAAATTCGATTTTTAGTGGAGAATATGAGTGATCACAGATTTCCACTCTTTTTGCAATTGGAGCGTTCTTTAAGGATCTACAGCCAATTTTAGTTTTCTCATATAAAATGCGATCTTTAATGGAGAATATGAGTGATCACAGATCTACAGCCAATTTTAGTTTTCTCATATAAAATTCGATTTTTAATGGAGAATATGAGTGATCACAGATTTCTACTCTTCTTGCAATTGGAGCGTTATTTAAGGATATACAGCCAATTTTAGTTTTCTCATATAAAAATCTATTTTTAGTGGAGATTTCCACTCTTTTTGCAACTGGAGCGTTATTTAAGGATCTACAGCCAATTTTAGTTTTCTCATATAAAATGCAATATTTAATTGAGAATATGAGTGATCACAGATTTCCACTCTTTTTGCAATTGGAGCATTATTTGAGGATCTACAGCCAATTTTAGTTTTCTCATATAAAATGCAATTTTTAATGAAGAAAATGAGTGAGTGATCACAGATTTCTACTCTTTTTGCAATTGGAGCGTTATTTAAGGATCTACAGCCAATTTTAGTTTTCTTATATAAGATTCGATTTTTAGTGGAGAATATGAGTGATCACAGATTTCCACTCTTTTTGCAATTGGAGCGTTATTTAAAGATCTACAACCAATTTTAGTTTTCTCATATAAAATGCGATTTTTAATGGAGAATATGAGTGATCACAGATTTCTACTCTTCTTGCAATTGGAGCGTTATTTAAGGATATACAGCCAATTTTAGTTTTCTTATATAAAATTCGATTTTTAGTGGAGAATATTAGTGATCACAGATTTCCACTCTTTTTGCAATTGGAGCGTTCTTTAAGGATCTTCAGCCAATATTAGTTTTCTCATATAAAATGCATTTTTTAATGAAGAAAATGAGTGATCACAGATTTCCACTCTTTTTGCAATTGGAGCGTTTTAATTTTTCTCATATAAAATTCGTTTTTTAGTTGAGAATGTGAGTGATCACAGATTTCTACTCTTTATGCAATTGGAGCGTTATTTAAGGATCTACAGCCAAATTTAGTTTTCTTATATAAAATTCGATTTTTAGTGGAGAATATGAGTGATCACAGATTTCCACTCTTTTTGCAATTGGAGCATTATTTGAGGATCTACAGCCAATTTTAGTTTTCTCATATAAAATGCAATTTTTAATGAAGAAAATGAGTGATCACAGATTTACACCCTTTTTGCAATTGGTGCGTTATTTAAGGATCTACAGCCAATTTTAGTTTTCTCATATAAAATGCGATTTTTAAATGAGAATATGAGTGATCACAGATTTCCACTCTTTTTGCAATTGGAGCGTTATTTAAGGATCTTCAGCCAATATTAGTTTTCTCATATAAAATGCATTTTTTAATGAAGAAAATGAGTGATCACAGATTTCCACTCTTTTTGCAATTGGAGCGTTTTAATTTTTCTCATATAAAATACGTTTTTTAGTTGAGAATGTGAGTGATCACAGATTTCTACTCTTTTTGCAATTGGAGCATTATTTAAGGATCTACAGCCAATATTAGTTTCCTCATATAAAATGCGATTTTTAGTGGAGAATATGAGTGATCAAAGATTTCCACTCTTTTTGCAATTGGAGCGTTATATATGATATAAAATCTGATGTTTGAAGCAGAATATATGAGTGTGATCACAGATTTCCAAACTTTTTGCAATTGGAACTACATTTAAGGAGCTACAGCCGAATTTAGTTTTGTCATATAAAATGTAATTTTTGATTTAACATATAAGTTATCACAGATTTTTAGTCTTTTTGAAATTGGATCTTTGTTTTTTCAAGAATCTACAGCAGATTTAAAGTTTTCAATTGTCTCCCCCAATAAAAATAAAAACACATTTTATTTTTACTATTTTTTTATACACTTACATTGGTATGTTTTTATTTGTATTTAAATTTTAAATTTCTTTTGTTCATTATTTCCAATGTTATTTCTTGTTTTTTTTTTCTACAGAAAATTTCTTTTCTCTTGCTTTTTTATTTAATTTATAATTTTGTTTTGTTTTTAATAATAAAATTATTTTCTAGATTTTAGATAATTAATTTTTTCATGTTTTTTTGAAGAGTTTAGATAAGTATATAATAAATGGGCTCTGAATAATATTTTGTTTAGCGTTCATCAATCAAAGTTTAATTAATACTTATTAAACTAATAGCTTAAAATTAAAATATTTTATTTTTATTGGTTTTTTATTATTATGGAACTCATTCATACTTTTAAAAAATGATGTCCTTGTATTTTATCAGTAAACCGAATGAGCTTGCGGATTTAGTTGTTGGTGTACTTTTTTTTATGTAATTATTATTTTAAAAACGTTTTCCTGTGTCATTTATAATGCATACAATATATTGTTGTGTTGAATTAAGTTACAACCAAAGTTAGAACTTAAAGGAATAAGGAATTAGCAAAAAATTTTTTGTTTTATGATTGTTTTTTTTTTGTTTTAGTAATTAAATGAAATTGTTGTTTTTTTTTTTTTTGTTAAATTATAATAAATTTTAATTTATATAAAAAAATATATGTAATGAAAAGTGTCATGAAATCATTTCTGCTGAATAGTAAATATTCGCGTCAATTACTTCCACAAGACAATTCAAGGAAAGTGGGATTAGAAAAAGGGGAGGGAGGTTGCTTAGAGGTGGCTAAATATTCTAGCTTAGTAACGGTTGTAGCGACCGCGACCACGGTTACGCGGCGTTCCTTTGGCGGCACCACCACGGGCAGCAGGTGTCGCTGCTTTTTTGGCGGGTGAGGCTTCGGCGGAAGCTGGTGTTGAGGGAGCAGCAGCAGTCTTGGTGGCGGTCTTTGCGGGTGTTTCTACTTTAGGTGTTTCTTTGACTGGCTCTGGCTCAGGTTCGGGCTCAGCTTCGGCTTCGGCTTCAGCCTCGGCCTCAGCTTCTGGCTCGGGTTCTTCTTCAGCTTCTTCTTGAGTTTCCATTTCTTCGCCATTTTCTTCGGCTTCAGCACCTTCACCTTCTTCGGCGGCCTCACCATTTTCATTCATTTCAACATCCTCATCTTCACCGGTGGCTTCTGAGGGATCGTATAATTCACCTTCAGCACCTTCGGCGGCCTCGGTCTTTTCACCTTCACCGTTGGCAGAGGCTTCAGCTTCTTCCAACTTGCGCTTCTTGCGTTCGCTTTCTTCAATGGCGGCGGCAGCGCGCTTTTGAGCGATCTTGGTGTCGCTGGCCTTCTCGTTGATGAATTTCAAGAAGTTGCGGTGATGAGTGACAGTGCGAGAGTGTACTTCGACAGTCTTTTCGTTGTCGAAGAATTTGCCACACAAGGAGCACTCGAAGCATTCGAGTTTGGTGATAAGAGCGGTACCAACTGGGCGGGTCCAGTTGTATTTGGGCAAACGGTTGTCGACTTCCGTGGGAATCTCATCACCATCATGGAAATCCAAAATACAATCTTCAGGATCGACGGGCAAAGCAACCTCCTCTTCGCCTTCTTGGGTTTCATTCAATTCTTCACCCTCCTTAGTCTCATCGGCACCCTCTTCACCTTCTTTCTTGACTTCAGCGTCTTCACCTTCGGCTTCTTCGCCTTCAGCTTCTTCTTCACCTTCCTTTTTGGCTTCGGCACCTTCACCAGCTTCAGTGGTCTTCTTGGCAGCAGCCTTCTTCTTCTTCTTGGTGGGGGGACGGACATCCTTCAATTCATCCTCCTCGGTGAGAATAGGCAAGGTCTGACGTTTACGTTCTCCAACCTTGGTATTCTTCTCGGCGGCCTTAATCAAATGTTCGGCGGCCAACAAATGGGTATCGTAATCAATACGAGTGGCGAATTCCTTGTTACACTCATTACACTTGGGATGCAAGAATTTCTTCAATTGCAAATGTCCCTCGGATTTACGATGGGCCGAGATATGGCCATGGAAGTTCAAATCGCACATGGTACAGTAGTCCAACTGACGTTGCTTGCTCTTGCCCATACGCTTCAAGCGATCCAATTCAATGGATTTCAATTGCTCAGCAATCTTGGCTTCCTGACGGATCATATTGGCCTTTAGACGATAGCTTTCTTCAATACCTTCGCGCATCATTAAATGAGTGCGTCCCTTGATGTGATTCTCAAATGAGTTGGCATCCCACATGTGTTTCTTGCAGAGATGACAGTAGAACATATCGTTGGGTACGTTGGCATAGGGAGACTCTTTGCTGTTTTGTTTTTTAATGGAGTTTTTATTTTTATTCATCCCCCAATAATTAAAGTTAATGGAGAAAAAATAAAGGAGAAATAAAAGAAAAGAATTTCATTAGAAATGTTTGTCGATAAAACTTCTACGTTTTTCTGGATGTTTGATGGTGATGATTAGGAAGAGGGAAATGTGAATAGTATTTATAAAGAGAGGTTTTTATTTAAATATGGAGTTATATAGTTAACAAATTTTAATTTCTTTGATGACATGTTTTTTAAATGGGTTAAGATATTCTTGAGTAGTTTGGTTGGAAAATTAAGAAAACAAATTGATTGTTTTTCAAGAAGCGGCAGTCGATGGGTTACAAAAGTGCGGGAAAGTGCCCTTTGGCAGCACCTTCTAAAAATCACATGGAACTTTTGAGTTTGCTAATGAAATCACTATGCAATAGACAAGTGCTTTGAGTAGTTCAAGGTTAAGTGTACTATGTCCACGAAATTAAGGTTTTATTTCAGGGATTCGAATTGTTAAGCCCAGAAATGTAATCTGAACTTACGAGAGACTTTTAAACTGAGAAGCATAGAAACGAAAATAGCAATTTACTTGAGATTAATGCCCAAATTCTGTTAGACGATATTGGACGAATTTTCTTCCTCACACATTTGAGTATTTGTTTTTGAATTCTTGAAGACAATAATGGTTGTTGTCTGTGATAAAAACACTTAATAACGTAAAATATTTGATTAGTTAAAAATATTGTGGAAGTTTCAAAACTTCAAACCAGACGAATACAATTTTGTAGTCTGCTTAATTTTTGAATATATTAAAAATATTTTCTTTTGTTGGATACTACATATTGTTATCATTAGGCTTCAAAGAAATTCTAGATTAAATAAAGAGGTTTTCAAAAATGTGTTGTTCCTGGTAACACCTCATTGGAAATGACTTTCTTGGGTGTGTTTCTCAGGCAAGCATGTGTCGCATTTTAGACGAATGTCTAACAGTTTTTGAATGCCACTACTGCAATCGTCCATATTTTTTCCACAAATTCTTATTAATTAAAATTTTTTATTTGTCAATTTTATTAAAAAAATATTATTGCCAAATGTTTCAAATATATAAACGTAAAGCTAAATATATAAGTATTTAAAAAAATGTATATATTGGTAACAATAATTTGACAATAACGTTAATCATAGACACAAACCACGTAACATAGACGAAAAGCATATATTGACATGAAGAATCGTAAATTCGACTACTTTTCTTCCTCAGACAAGACGACATAATCGTCTAACAGAATTAGGGCATAAAACTTTTTCATTTCAATTATTTTTTTATTGATCTCCAGTAACATCTCGATTTAGGAATTCAACCAAGGAACTATTCTTGCAAGAACTACATTTTACTCTTATCAAGACTTATAGACTATATAGTTCTAGTTTAGTTCTAGTTAAGTTTTAATATAGTTCAAGTTCAGTACTAATTTAGTTCTAGTTCAATTTTAGTTCAAGTTCAGTTCTAATTCTGGTTCATTTTTAGTTCAGTTCTAGTTCAGTTTCAGTTCAGTTCTAGTTTAGTTCTAGTTCTGTTTAAGTTTTGTTCTAGTTGTATTCTTGTTCTGTTCTTGTTCAGTTCTTGTTCTGTTCTTGTTCTGTTTTTGTTCTGTTCTTGTTCTGTTCTTGTTCTGTTCTTGTTCTGTTCTTGTTCTGTTCTTGTTCTGTTCTTGTTCTGTTCTTGTTCTGTTCTTGTTCTGTTCTTTTTCTGTTCTTGTTCTGTTCTTGTTCTGTTCTTGTTCTGTTCTTGTTCTGTTCTTGTTCTGTTCTTGTTCTGTTCTTGTTCTGTTCTTGTTCTGTTCTTGTTCTGTTCTTGTTCTGTTCTTGTTCTGTTCTTGTTCTGTTCTTGTTCTGTTCTTGTTCTGTTCTTGTTCTGTTCTTGTTCTGTTCTTGTTCTGTTCTTGTTCTGTTCTTGTTCTGTTCTTGTTCTGTTCTTGTTCTGTTCTTTTTCTGTTCTTGTTCTGTTCTTGTTCTGTTCTGTTCTTTTTCTGTTCTTGTTCTGTTCTTGTTCTGTTCTTGTTCTGTTCTGTTCGTGTTCTGTTCTTGTTCTGTTCTTGTTCTGTTCTTGTTCTGTTCTTGTTCTGTTCTTGTTCTGTTCTTGTTCTGTTCTTGTTCTGTTCTTGTTCTGTTCTTGTTCTGTTCTTGTTCTGTTCTTGTTCTGTTCTTGTTCTGTTCTTGTTCTGTTCTTGTTCTGTTCTTGTTCTGTTCTTGTTCTGTTCTTGTTCTGTTCTTGTTCTGTTCTTGTTCTGTTCTTGTTCTGTTCTTGTTCTGTTCTTGTTCTGTTCTTGTTCTGTTCTTGTTCTGTTCTTGTTCTGTTCTTGTTCTGTTCTTGTTCTGTTCTTGTTCTGTTCTTGTTCTGTTCTTGTTCTGTTCTTGTTCTGTTCTTGTTCTGTTCTTGTTCTGTTCTTGTTCTGTTCTTGTTCTGTTCTTGTTCTGTTCTTGTTCTGTTCTTGTTCTGTTCTTGTTCTGTTCTTGTTCTGTTCTTGTTCTGTTCTTGTTCTGTTCTTGTTCTGTTCTTGTTCTGTTCTTGTTCTGTTCTTGTTCTGTTCTTGTTCTGTTCTTGTTCTGTTCTTGTTCTGTTCTTGTTCTGTTCTTGTTCTGTTCTGTTCTGTTCTTGTTCTGTTCTTGTTCTGTTCTTGTTCTGTTCTTGTTCTGTTCGTGTTCTGTTCTTGTTCTGTTCTTGTTCTGTTCTTGTTCTGTTCTTGTTCTGTTCTTGTTCTGTTCTTGTTCTGTTCTTGTTCTGTTCTTGTTCTGTTCTTCTTTAGTTCTAGTTAAGTTCTGGTTTAGTTCTAGTAAGTTCCGGTTCTGGTTTGCAATAAACTGAAATTGTTTATTGGCAGCGTTTGGGAGTCACTTTTAAGAAGGACAATCAGTTAAACTACTTTCAAGAATATGCTAAACCATTATTTCTTAAAGCTGAAATAGTTAAATAATTTTTTATATATGTATATAAAATAGTAAATATATAAAACCCCAATTTTTATTTTTATCAAAAAGAGTTTTAGCAATAAATCCTTAACAATACATTAATTACAATAAACATTTTGTAAACAATATAAAAATAAGATTTGTTGCTAAAACCCTTTTTAAAAATATAGAAAAATAATAATTTAAAAACGAAACTTAAAGTTAACATAAAAATAAATTGTAACAAAAAAAATTAAAAAAAAATAAACTTTTTATTATAACAACTGCAAAAATAACCTTTCTTTTCCCCCCTTTTTTTAAAAAAAAAGCTCTTCTAGTTAAGAGAACCAACCCAAATAGAAAAAAAAGTAAAGAGTTTCTTTTAGAAAGTTTAAAAGAAAACTCTGCTGCTCCCGCCCCCTTTGCTAAATATAAGAATATTATTTTAATATGACTTATAGAATAGTAGTGGTAGTCAAAGTATAATAATATAAAAATTATTTTGAAAAAAAAAATTATGGAATATTTTATATAAAAAATACATTTAAATATATATATATTTTTTTTGTATTTGTTTTCAAATGGAAAAATTATTTTGAAATATATTTTTGTTTTGTTTTTGAAGATTTGGTTTTGTTGTTTTGTTGTAAAAAAGGCTTACCTCTCAGTTTTCTTATCGCCAGAAGCGGAATCCTTCTTTTTATTGTTGGCATTTTTAGCCAAAAGTTTCTTTGCACGATCAAAGGCATTCTGTTTACGAATGCCGCCACCAGCGCCGGGCTTAGAAGCTGATTTAGGACCAGCACGGTTTTGGAAACCTCCTTGACCACGACGATTATTAGGACGATTGCCACCAGGACCACCACGATTGACCATCTGGTTTTGTTTTATTATTAGGTTTTAAATTTTTGTTTTTTGTTTGTATTTTTTGTATTATTTATTATAGCGCGCGCACACACACATTTATTTTTTAAGAAAAAAATTTTCATTTTTATAGTTTAAACACACAAAATTTAAAAAAAAATCATGAAAATTATATATAGAGATCGTTTTTTGGTGTTGGGTGGTAAGTAGTTGTAGATATAAGAACACAGCAGCCGTTTTAGAAATATATTTTTTACATTTTATTTTAAACAAATGATTGTTGTTGGTGTGGCGCATTTTGTTTTTTTTTTATAAGAAAACAAATATTAATCAATATTTTGTTTTGAACGATGGTCAATACGTTTGCAAATTAGTAGAAAGTAGTGGTGGTGGTTTTGATTTGTTTGTTTTACAAAAAAAAGGCAATCATTTAAATGTTATATGAAATATAAATATTTGTTGTTTTTTTAAGGCGTGTGGCAGAAATTTTTTAAAATTTTTTTAACATATTTGTTGATTTTTTTTTTGTAAAATATTAAATATTTTGTATGATTTTTTTTGCATTTAAAATTATAAAATATATAATAAAAAATATTTTAAAAATTTGTTGGTTTTTTTTCAAGTTGTTTTTGTTGTTTTGTTATATAAAGTTAAATAATTGAGTAAACCAATTATTAATAATAATTGTTTTTAGTTTTACAATTTTACACATATTTTAGTTTTTGTTTAAAAGAATAATAATTTTAAATCATTTTGTTTAAAAAAAAAATGAGATTTTTTTTTATATAAACAAAGATCATATTTTTTGATCACACACATTTGATTTAAGAAAAAAAAAAAGACAAACAAAATAATATATAATAAAATTTGTACACAATTGTTAAGGCAGATATATAAATATATATATAGATACGATTTTAAAGTACATAACAAGTACAGTATGGATGGATGTTGGCAGTAGTTGAAGTGTGTAGCAGAGTTTAATTAGTTGAATATATGGCACCAGAGTTTCAATTATATAGATTTATATATATAAAATTTTTGTTTTTCATAAGCAGGCGCGCACACACAATGAGAATCATCACAAGAATCATATTAAAATCATTTTATATCATTTCAAGGCACGTCCATTTATTTTGTGTTGCATAGAGAGTTTGTTAATGTTTCGTTTGTATGTTTATTGTTAATAAAATAACAAAATCGTAGATCAACAAAAGTCGTGTGTTTGTAGTTGTTTATACAAAAACAATTGTTGTTTAAAAATTGCCCAATACAACCCCATCACACATAATAAGATGTTTTAAATTATGATTAAAGTTTTTTTCAATATTTTAACAGGAAAAAAACACCAACATATAAAAAAAATTACATGTTAGTTTTGTTTTTTTTGTTTAATATGCATTATCGGAGGGAGGCAAATAACAACAATAACAATTGTTAACACAACGACCATGTTTTTTTTTTTTTTTTTTTTTTTGAAACAGACAAACCAATGAACAAACAACAGCACAGCAATGTGTTGGCAAAAATTTTTAATAATTTTTTTTTTTTTAATATCAGGTTTGATATTTATTATATAGGCATCATCAGTTTAGATTTTTCATAGTTTTCAAAACCATCATCATCATCATCAAGAGTGGAGGGACCATCACACAGTTTAAGAAATCACAACAGTTGATGTTTTTTTTAAAAAAATTTTGATGAATTTTTGTAAATTAGTTGATTTGGATGACGAAATAGTTGTGTGGCACAGAAGGGAGTTGTCCAAAAAATAGAAAGAACACCAAAATTGTTAACAATTTAACATTTCATTTTGAAGGGTCAAAATTGAACATTATTTCGTGTTTTTTTTTCAAACATGTTTGTTTTTGTTTTTTTGTTTTGAGAGAGAGAGAGAACATGTAGAAGAGAGAATAAAATAAAAAAACAATTTATAATTAGAAAAGTTTTGGAAATTATCCAAAAAAAAAACAATAATAATAATAATTGTAGAATTATATTTGAATCTTAAGTTGTAGCAATTAAATTACTAAATTATTTATTTATTATGTTATATGACTAGAAAATTTATTTAAAATATTATTATTATCATTATTAAAAAAAAGAAAAGAGTTTAGGTCTTAATATTAAATGGCTATTTAAAGTAAAAAGGAAAAATTAAGTTGGTTTTTCTTTAGTTTAAACAAAAAATGAAAACATTGTAGTACAAATAGTTTTTGTTTACTAATAGAACTTAATTAAAAGAAAAACTTGCTGTTGCAAAACGACGTTGTAAAGAAACAAAATCAAAATAAACTAGTCTCAGTGAAAAAAATATAAATTTAAACTTAAAACTATTATAAAAATACTTAAAAAATGTTATAAAATAAAAGATCTATACAAGATAAAGTTTCTATAAAGAGAAATGCGGTAAGAGAAATTTTAAAACTTTTATGTAAATATAAGAGTAACAAAAAAAGATACTAGCAGATGGATGATGGAGAGTTTTTCAAACAAAAGGCTAATAACTGCCAGGTTTAGAATTTATTCGTTAAATTTTTTAATAAATTCTCCTAAATTTAAAACTTTGGTGAGAGCATGGAATTGAAAGAATATTGCAGTGCTAAACATTCATTAAAGCCAGCAATATTGAACTTTGGCTGAAGCAATTAACAAATTAACGCAAAACGTTCTTAAAACTTTAGTTTATCAATCAAAAATGTTTGTCAAGTTTAGAATTTATTCAAACATTTGTTGTTTAATAGATTTATTAAAAATGTATTACTTTAGATGATATTAGATATTGAACAAGATAACAAAAATGTTTTAGTTTAATTTTGATATCAAAATTAGGTGTTATTCGGATGTTTTTTTTTTTCGTACCCGATTTTGAGAAGAGAAAAAGAAAAGTTAGACTTACGACCATTACTTATTTCATGCATGACTCGGTAATAAGAGGTCGTTATAAAACACATTATTTCATTTAGTAGATTACTGCTATATGCTGGTATACATTGATCTGATTTTGAGGTTGTTCATGAATCAATTGCATACATTGAACAAACTTGACACTTGAATGAATGTCAGAAAGGATGGTGAAACATTTTGTCAGTGGTCTCTATTTTATACCAGATTGTCCTGCGAAAACTGCAAGTCAATTGTCGCCCGACTTTTGTAAACGTTCGATTGGGAACAAACTCAAATGATTCCTCCTGCTTAATAGAGAAGATTATGTGACCAATTATCATAAAATGACTTTTTAAATCTTCTGATAGCATAGCTAGGAACTATAATTGAAGTGTTTAATAAGCCATTTGCTTGAGCTAAAAGATTCATTCAATACACAGTCATTGCCGACACCAAATATAAATTATATTACAAATACTGGTACTTCAGGGACAAGTGTTAGTAGCACAATTTTTAGTTTTGCATACGACTGAGTCTCCCTGCAGAATGATGTGGTCATTATAAAACCAATTATAGACTGACTAATCTACCGATAGCACAGCTATGGAATATAATTAAAGTATTTAATGGTTTTTGTTGTTGTAACAGCTTAAACTATATAATTTTTAATCAGGGGGTTCTGTATTTAAGTCTAAGCCAAGAAATTGAGCTATTTCAATAGGGTTAGTCCATAAATCCATTGGGCTAAGTGAATTAGGGTGGGCAAGACAGTTGAATATATGGTGGGTGGTATCATAGGGACCCTGTCCACAAGCTGGAAATATATTGGGGACGGCACAGTCTAAGCGGGACCAGTAGGCGCTGAGCCTGTTGCTCCATTCCGATCTCAGTTCTTCTCTATTTCTGCTATGGGCGGTGTGCGACCTTAAAGAACGACATTAATGCGGTAACCTGAAACCGCGGTATTCTTTATGAATGTCGTTGAAAGCTGCTGTATACGAAATAGTATTTAATGGTCATTAGCTTTAGCTACAAGACTGAAAATCTAACAAAGAGAAGCTGTTATGATGACTTTCAATGTCACTGCCCAGAGCCTTAAGAGAATAAAGGTTTAGATCTCTAGCCGTCATTGTTGGCAGAATATATAAATGTTATCATCTTACAAAAACTGGTACTTCACAGACAAGTGTATAGACGCACAATTTTATCGCTTTACTTTTGCAAACGATTGAGACTTCCTACAGAATGTGAAAGAGTATGTATGTGACCAATTTAAAACCAAACTGATAGCACAACTATGGATTATAATTCTTATAAAGAAACGACTTTTTCAGAAGCCGTTACGATGATTTTCTGTCACGGTCCAGAGCCTTAACAGAACAAAGTTTTATATCACTATGAAATAAGATAATGCCGGCGCTATATAAAACTTATAGAATAGAATGAAGTTAAACTTTGAGGCTCTAGTTTAAAACCTATTTTTAGCAGGAAACACTTTTTGCTTGTGTTAAATATTACAACCATTTAAAAAGTTTTGGGAACTTTACAGTCAACATTTTTATTAAATTTATAGAAAAATCTCTTGTGAACATCATCTATCAAACACATTTTTACACCATGTATGAGTTAGATCGAAATTTATGAGTTTTTTTAGTGTTGTTTTTAATAAGTTTTGCAAAAGTCTAGATATATTTGAAATTCAAAGTAAAACATGCAGATTTACTTTTGAAAATATAAAGATTTTAATATCAATAGTTTTTAATTCAAAAATCTGTCTTTAAAGAAAAAAATGATGAAAATATATTCTTAAAATAAAGTTTTGTCTCCTTTTTTCAGGTAGTTTAAATACTTTTTTTAAATTTATCATGCATTTATGGTGTAATCAGAATTCTTAAGTAAAATCCCCCCTAATAAGGTGGTGTTTTATTTTAGAAAAAAAGTGCTTTAAGGGATAAATAAACAAAATATATTAGATGTTGTTTAAAAAAATAAGGGTTCATATTAAACTCCCTTAACATTAAGATATATTTTTTTTTCAAAATTTCTAACAACCCTTATAAAACATAACAAGTTTTTTTATTCTCTAAACCGCATTTCTATTTTCTAAATTTGTTATATAAAAAAATACCTATTGTTTTTTCTCAAGACTTATTAAAATATTAAAATAAAAATCATATACATACCGGTGCACCACGTTGTCCACGATTACCCATATTGCCACCACGGGGCATATCCAATAGTGAGGGAGGATTTTGATTGCGGAATAGATTATTTAAAAGATTATTAGCCAAATTAATGGCTTGGGCATTCATGCCTTGACCACCTTGACCGCCACCACCTTGGCGCATATTGCCACCAAAGTTACTGGGACCACCGCTTTGTCCTTCCCAGGGAGACATATTCATATTGCCACCCATGCCGCCGCCACGATTGCCACCACCCATGGGACCACCGCCATAATTATTACCGCCAAAATTGCGATTACGATTATTTTGATTGCGGAAAGCCATTGTTTTGTTATTTGAGTTGTTTTGGGTGACTTGTTTGACGCTAGAGTTAAAAAGATATAAAAAGGAAAAGAAATTTATTAAAATTTGATTTTTTTTCTATTTAATAAAACAAATTAAAATATAAATTTAACACAAGAAAAATAAAACGAAAGCATACCTTGGACACATTGTTGTTAAAAGGTTTTTTTTTGTTTAAATAAATAAAACTAAATTTAACTAATTAAGGGAGTAGAAGACAATTTTAACTAAATTTAAGCTGAAAATAAATAAAAAAACAAAAACAGCGCACAAAACAAAGCACACAATTTTAAAAGAAATAAATTAAAAAAAAACTCAATTTAAAAAAAAAAATCATTTAAAGCAAAAGTTTTAAATAAAATAATTTGTTAAACACAACACAACTTTAGCTTACTTTTGTTAAAAATTTTAATCTAAAAAATTTTGTATGTTTTTCTTTACTTTTTTTTAAATATTGCACTAAATTAAATGTCAAATTAAACGAAAATCACAACGAGTTGTTTACTAAAGTAGAGTTAAAATTAAACTGATGTTAAGAGTAGAGTGTAAACAACAACCACTAAAAAGTATAATTGTTTTTCTAAAGAGATAAAGAGTATAAAGAGAATAGGGTGAGTTTTTGTATCTCTATAAAGGGGTGATTTTAATAGAAAAATGGAAACTGTATTTCAGAAAAACAGGAAGTAAATAAAGTTAGCTAGGTAGTTAGATATAGAAAAATGTAATAGGTAGAGAGAGAGAGAGAGTTTGTAACGATAGATACACATTTTTATGTTGTATTTTACATTGTGTTAATGTTATACATATTACCAATAAAACCGGTTTTATGTCAAGAACTGAGTTTAATTTAAAATACAATGTTTTAAGCAAATATCTAGAAGGTTTTCATAATCTATTTTTAGATTTTACATCTCAGGAAATATAAATAAAATTCTAAATTATTTAGTAGAAAGTAGATAAAACCAAGTTAGGGCCTTTTTAACTACCTACGATTAAACATGTTCTTTCTTGTTTTGTAAATTAAGAAACAAATCTCAATTTTTTTTGTTTTCAATACAAAATAAAACAGATCCTCTTAAACCCGAGTTTTTTAAACTATTCTTTCTTTAAATTATTTCTAAACAAATATTTTAGTAATTTTGCAATTTTACAAAACTTTCTTAAGCAATATTTAGCAAAACAATAAACATATACTTAAAACCAAGTGTTTATTAAACTAAAATTAACAAAATTGTTTTCATTTTCTTGATTTCCAAAAAATCTTTAAATAATTTTGGAATTTTAAAAGATATTTTAAAATTTTTTTGTAATATAGGTATTTAGTAAAAACTAAAAAAAATCAAGTTATTTTAATAAAATTTACAAAAAATTATATTGTTTTCTAGTTTCAGAAGTTACAAGCTTTGAGTCAAATAGCTCATCAAGTAGGTATTACCTAGAGAATCTGTTTCTCTTGGCGTTTAGAGCAGGATATTCATATATATTTAGTAAAAACTAAAAAAAAAACAAGTTATTTTAATAGAATTTAAAAAAAATTATATTGTTTTCTAGTATCAGAAGCAAAAAGTTTTGAGTCAAATAGCTGATTAAGTAGGTATTACCCAGAGAATCTGTTTCTCTTGGCGTTTAGAGCAGGATATTCACAAGGAAAGTGCTTCCTTTCTTCTATGCTTGCAACTTGCGACAAATATTGCTACTTGAAGGGAAGAACAAGCTGGCCGGCTTGAGTGACTATCACCCAGTGTTTAGTTATTATCGCCAAAAGCCTAAATACTATATCCAGCCTTTTCCAGTTTCTAAACTATAGGTATAGTGCGTTTCTAATTTAAATAAGGTCATATTAAGAAACTGATAGAAACCATTAGAGTTGCTACTAAAATCCCCCCTTTAAGGCTAGTTCTACTCATTGTTATAGTAGTCCCTACGAAATATCAGAGCAAACCTTGACAAATACTTACTGAATACTAGACCCTTTGCACAATTAAGACAATATCAGGCTAAACCTCGACAAATACTTGCTGAATAGTTAGACTAATGTAAAAAATTTTATGTTAATTATGATAAACTTTTATAATTTCAAAACCAATTTATCTGTTTGAGGGTTTAAAAATCCCATAAATTTCAAAAGTTAACTCAGTTGAGGTCAAATATCTACAAAACAAATATATGAAATTTCTAAAATTTTAATATTTTTAAAATAAATTGCAAATTTTTACAAAAACCAAAATAACAAATAAAATTTTGCAAATTTTATATACTCTTTGTTCTTTTTATTTAAAAACTTAACACAATAATTCTTACACTTTTTAACTAAACTTTATAAATAAAAAACAGGTTTTTTAATAAATGTAATACACGTTTTTTTCAATTTCCCCCTTTTATTTCAACCACTAAAAGATCATTAACACCGGCATTTTTCCATGAATAATTCATTTATACTTGATAAATACACATAAAGAGAACAAACATAAACACAAAAAAAACAAGAGAAAAATATCTACAAAACTGAAGAGCGAGAAATTACACAAAAAACAAGCAAGCAAAAGCAAACAAAATGGCGCGCTAGAGTATAGATTTTTTAACAATGAATGGAGAAATAGAGAAAAAAACTAAAACGATGACGTGCAAATATTTTAAAGATTTTCTACAGGAAAAAAGCCGGCCGGTTAGAAAAATTAAAGCAAATTTCTTTTTAATACGAAAAACTTTCTTTTTAAAACAAGTTATTCTTAAAATAAATAGAAAAGAAAAAAAACATTTAATTCATAAACAAAACTCTAGCTAACTGTACCCCCTTTAACATGTTTTTTTTAATTCTTATTCTTCTTTTTTTTCAGCCCAACAAATGCTCATACACAAGGGGTACACATTTCTAGATCTTTTTTTTTTCAACTACAAAAACGAAGCATTGAAAAAAATGTGACTACAATCCCAGACACACACGAGTGAAAGAAAAAAAGATTTATATAAAACAAAAAAAGTTAGTAAATTAAGGTTATATAACTAAAGTTAACAAATAATTTAATAAAATTACTTAAATTTAACTAAATAAAACAACAGAAATTACAAAAAATCCCCACTTTCTAAGCATAAGAAAACATGACTCATTTTTTTCTTCACCAATACACAAGGACAAAAACTTAAAAGAAATATATTAAAACTCAAACTTACCTTTAATTAATTAAAAATTTACAGCCACTAATAAACTGTTTTTTTATAATACAGTTTATTTTTATTATAACAAATTCACTTAATTAATTTGTAAAAATACTTTTCTTTTGGTTGTAGTAAAAAAAACCAAAATGGCTGCTTTTCTGTTCTACACCTCACTTTTTGTATGTATCACTTGAGAAAAAGAAAAATTCTGTTTTTGTGAAGCAGCCGATTGATAAAAACACAACTTCACTTGACGAACGACAAACAATTACTCGTGCAATGTGCAGGGCGCTCGCTGTGTATATCGACTTTTGTGTAGAGAAATAGTAGCGAGTAAATGGACATTAATATGCAGGGTTGTATTTGAAGCAGTAGTGATAATTAGTTGTCAAAAGAAAAACGCTAATTGATGTTACATCGAAGGAAACAGAAACATTATTTATTTCGTATATTTTTTGAAATTAAAGTGAACTTTTACGACAAACTGGCAAAAAGTGAACAAATTAACAAAGAAACAAACTAACTATCTATCTAACTACCTAACTGAGTAACTAATTGACTAACTAACTAACTAACTAACTAACTAATTATCTAACTAACTAACTAACTAACCAGCTATTCAATAGGGTTGTATAAATCGACTTTTGTATAATCGAACAATCGACTTTTTGTCGAAAAAATTAAAGTCGGAAAGTAGAAAAAAGTCGAAAACTCGAAAATAGTAGAAAAAAGAAAATCGAAAATTTTAAAAAAGTGAAAGAAAGTCAAAAACTTTAAAATAGTCGGAAAAATTCGGAAAAAGTAAAAAAATAGTTGAAAAAAATCAAAAAGTCGGAAAAAGTTGAAAAGTCGATTATTTATTAATTAAGTCTAAAAGTCGACTTTTCGTTTCAACTATAGAACCCTCAATCGTCTTTGCGGTCACCCACGGACCACTAGGGAATCTCCATATGGGAACTCTTGCTCTAAATTAGCTCAGTTTTAAAAATGCATAATAAATTTCATTTTCACAATAAAAGAAAATTAATTCTTTATATTTTCAAAATTATCACAATTTTTAATTTTTGTTATTTTAATTGATACCATTTTAAACAACAATGCTTAATTTTTTACAAAATAGTGAATTTTTTTTTAACACTTCTTAAATTTTTAATTTTCACATTGTTAATATTGCATAAAACAAACAGTTTATTTCGAGAAAACGTCTTAAAATACTTTATTATATTTTACTATTTCTGAAATTGTTTTTAAACGAATAATAAAATTATAAGCAAAAATCAGATTAATATTAAATCATTTGTATGTTCGTATTTGTAATATTTAAAAAAGTAACTATATTTATATTAAACATCAATTACGCGTTTTTACATATTTACAAAAAAAAAAATCGCTAGAATTGCAGTAATTCGTTACATTTAACGTGGAAACTTTTCAATTGGCCACATTGTTTATGGTGGAGAGAATTAATGAATAGTTGTATTTGCAAGCATCTACTAGGTTGGTAACGCGAGTAGGGCATTGCCAGCTGTAAATAAACAAAAATTAGTGCTAAATAATAAAAATTGCGGGAAGTTTTACTAAATTTAATAAAATTCGATACAAAGTGTAAAATATTTATGTTAACAATCGTACTATTGATGCAAATAAGTTAGTGTGAAAGTTTAAATAATAAAAACCTAAAAAAATATGAAATTGTCCAATATGAAGATCCAATCAACAGGTATGCTTTTAATGATTGTGAAAAAAAGCTAAGAACTTTTTATTTGCTAATTAGTTTAAGTAATGTAGGTTAAGTTTTGAAATACCTAAATTATCACATTTTATCTTAAATGGGAATTGTTTGTAAACATTTTTTTATACTTTTGAGAAAGAAAATTTCTTACTTTATCAGGAAGCTGATTTAGTGACTGGTCGCTGTTATTTGCAATTATTTTTTGTTTGTGTGTTTGTTCATGAAAGTCAGGTAGAGTATAGCTTAATGTGGGCGGAACAAATCGTTCACATAAGCCGTCGACTTAAGTCTACTTTTGTTGAAAGCATTTTGGTTTTACTAATTAATTTTATTAATTTTATAGGGAAGTTAAAAAATTTCTCTGACCAATTGTGTAAGTAGTTGATCAATGTTGAAAGCTTTGTAGGAGAACCATAGGCTTATAATTGTTTTTTATTCCAATGGTGACACACCTGCTTAATATAAGCGTAGACCAATTTTAACTAATTTTTTTAATCTATAATTATTACCATACCTACATGTTACTTGGTGGTAAGTGGGTCATAAGCTGTGCCATAAACATATGTGTAGTATGCGAGGAAGCTCCCTAAACAGAAAGGCCAATAGAATAATCTGCGTTACATGACATCAAATTGGACAAACATCAGTGACTTTAGAACGCATAGCGAAAACAGAAATTGTGGAAATTGAGATTGAGAGGTTGGTCTCACATAGATGAGGTCAAGTAAAGCAGCAAATCACTGCTGGTAACTGTTGGCACACGGATTGCTCTAAACTGTGGAAAAACGGGACTGAAGATCTATATTAGAAACTCTGAAACCGAATTGGCGGAATTCTATACTATCAAGGAATGTTTAAAATGAATTGTATTAAATTGGACTGTAAGAAAGTAACAGAGGTAACAGATCGACAAATAAAAGAGCGTTACTTGCTATAATGGGAAAGCGAATTTGAAGAAGTTGGGGCAGGCTTTTCTGATAAAGATAATCTTAATTCTCTAATAGGTTAAAGTCAGCCTAAATTTGTTATGAGTTTAATCTAACAGCAAGTTAAGCCTAGTTTAACTGAGTAGTAAGAAAACCGTCCTTAAGGAAAATTTTGTAAAGGTGTCCTTTTGTTTCTAATACAATTTATTTCTGTCTAATTTTAGAACTGGATAGATAGATAAATAGATAGATAGATAGATAGATAGATAGATAGATAGATAGATAGATAGATAGATAGATAGATAGATAGATAGATAGATAGATAGATAGATAGATAGATAGATAGATAGATAGATAGATAGATAGATAGATAGATAGATAGATTGATAGATAGATAGATAGATAGATAGATAGATAGATAGATAGATAGATAGATAGATAGATAGATAGATAGATAGATAGATTGATAGACTTTTAACTGGGTTTTCATTTGTATGGAAATATTTGGTTTATAAAAGTGAATACATAATATGTAAACGCATTTTTAGATTGATTAAGATGTAGTTGACTGTTTGCTGGGGTGTAGGTACTTTTAGGCCTCTTATACCAATCTCATTGCTGGTCGAAAAGTTGGTTCTATGGGAGCTGATTAAAATAATGTACCAATTTTCAACGTTTCCATTAGGCGGCATTCCGCTGTCCACAGGAGGCATATGTATGTGCCAATTTTTACCAAATTATCTTGATATAGAGAACTGTATTTTAAAAAGTTAATATTAACGAACAGATGAAGTGACTTTGCAAATTATTCTTAGCCACTTGATATATTCAGTTGGTTATATGATCTATACGTTATTTTAACTATAATGGTGTAAAGTATCAAAATGTTAAAAATACTAAATTTATCATCTAATCTTAGACTTGGAAACAGTTTGTTACGGAGCAGCGTTTTTAAGTGATGTGAATAGAATACTTAACCAATTTTCATTGTCTTTTTTTTCCAAATAAAACAATTATCATTTTTACCTTTTCTTGACACATCATAAAATTGAGTTTTATTTATAATTTTTTGTTTGGTTTTTTTTTTCTTATTGGTTCCGTTCTTGTAATACAAATAATATTATGCATTTACTTTTAAAGTGTATAAATATAACAATATTACAACAACAATAACATATAATAATAATAATATGGTTATGAAAATTTAAAACTTAAAAGCCAGATTTGGTAAAGTTTTAGATAAACAAATTTCAAGGAAAAACAAACTTGAAGAATAATTTATACAAAAATTATAACACAATTGTTTTTTGCTAGAAAATCTAAAGAGTTTTATATGGAGTTTAAAAAGAGATTTTTAACGTTATTTTGACTTAAGTACATTTCACCAAATCAGACTTTTAAATATTTTTTTATTAAAAATAATTTCTTTATTTTTATTGTATAATAGTTTTTTTAACATTAACAAAAAAACTTAAATACATTTAAGTTGTTTTAAGTTTTTCTTTTGTAAATTGTATCTTATTTATTTATAAATTCGCTACAGCAATTATATATAAAAAATATGTTTTATTTAGTTGATTTTTTTCTTAAAAATTTTAAATTTACATTTTTCAAAACAGACGTTGTGACCTTGACGAAAAACAAAATCCTTGACGTTCTGTTATAATTTGGTTTTTAGGTAAAAAAAAAAACGAGATTTTTTCTTTGTCCTGCAATCTATTCGTTGTTGTTGCAACTTTTTTTTCTATAAAATTTCAGGTACCTACAACATTTTTCTCAATTTCATAATTACATACATAGGTTTTTAGTTTTGTTTCTTTTTTAGATTTTTTTGCAGTTTTGCGTGCACACATGCCTGCTAAATATTTAACTTAAATCTACTAAGATCCCTGTGTTTTTCATTAAATATTTTGTTAAAGATTAAGAAACAATTGTAGGGAGAGTCACACACATTTTTAAAAAGGACTTTTTAGGGTTGAGATTTAAGATTATTTACTAACTACCTAACAACTAACTAAGTACTTTAATACAGAAAACATTACATTACAAAGGTGTTTTAGGTAGTTATGTATGTCATTTTAAATGGTTTTGTTTAAAAGAAATAACTGAAATTACTAAGGACTAAGTAAGAAAAATTCTTAACACATTTTAACACAGAAAGTACAGTTTACACATACATACATATATGCAAGTTAGAGATTTTTAGAAGAAATCTTTTAAAAACTAACTAAGAACTAAACTAATTCTTTATTAATACACAAATATTTAAGCTTTTTCCATCTCTAACGAAATGTATCAAGTTTTCTTTAAAATCTGAGCAGATCTTGCCTAACCTTACCTTATTTTTTTTTGTAAAAACTTATAAATACTTTCCTAAAAATATTAAAGATCAATTTTTCTTAACTACTAGCCTTCGGTGAAACCCAAGTTATGAGAAATTCCCTCAATGGAATATTGAAAAATATTTTCAAATCAATATCCCCTTACTCCTAGTGTTTTTTTCAATCAATCAATGTTTTTAAATTCGTTTTAGTTAAAAATTTTGTTAATTTTTTTTAAATAAAAATATATATTTTTTTAAAATTTTATTATAAATCTAAAATTTTAGTTAAATTGCAAAATTTAACAATTAAAAAAGGAGACATTCCATTCAAAACAAGTTAGGGTTCTCACCTACCTAAATCAACATATATTATCTCCAATTCTTTACGTATACCCTTAACTGGTGTTTTTCTTCTAACGTTTCCTAAATTTTTATGCAATTTTTTTTTTGATTTCAGTCACTTCCTCAATTTTATACTAATAATATGTCATAATAATTGTAAACAAATATAATGTATAAAATATTTAATAAATATTTTTTCTAAAATACTAGCTCATGTTTTTCTTTTTTCTCTAAATAAAAATATGTAATATATTTTATTAATCTATTCTTTGTATCGACACTTTTGCTGCAGATATCAAGTTTTTTAAACTTTCTATCTAAACTAAATAATAATAGCAGTATTTAGCCGCCGCTTTCTTATCTCCTAAATGCCCTTGTTAAAACTTAAGGCCGCTCGCAATTTGTTGCGTATGCGTGGTGAGGTCCAGCGTGAACCGCTTGTTGTACCGCCACCGCTGCCTGTGCTACGCAGATCATTGGGTGAAACGCCCTCATCTACGTCGTCGGCTTCGGTTTTAATTTCCATTTTTTGCACTATTAAGCGCAGTAGTTGGTGTTGTTGCTCTAGAATGCGACTAATGTCGCGTAGTTTACGTTTCTGCTTCTCCAGTTCGCTGTTGATGAAATCATCGTTGTTTTCAAATTGCAAAACGTCCATGGAGGCTGGAAGAAAAAGTTAAGAAAATACGATTTTAATCAGTTGAATTTGACAGATTTAGAATCATAGAAAGTATAAAGTATAAAGTATAAAGTATAAAGTATAAAGTATAAAGTATAAAGTATAAAGTATAAAGTATAAAGTATAAAGTATAAAGTATAAAGTATAAAGTATAAAGTATAAAGTATAAAGTATAAAGTATAAAGTATAAAGTATAAAGTATAAAGTATAAAGTATAAAGTATAAAGTATAAAGTATAAAGTATAAAGTATAAAGTATAAAGTATAAAGTATAAAGTATAAAGTATAAAGTATAAAAAATTTAGATGTCTAAATAGGATTCAGCGCGTAGCATTCTGTACATCATTAATGAGATCTTAAAATTATGCGTTAAGCGAGATATTTGAGGTCAAAGTTCACAAAAACCTGTGTTATGCTTTCTTAGTGATCTTTAACCTTTAGAACCTCGCTCAGAAAATACGAAATTAGGGTGTTTTATTAAGCTATCTAAAACCCATGTTTATAATTGAGTAATTATTATGAAGTCATTTGAAAAATACTTACTATCCTCACTAAAGGGATTTGAAAACCACTTCCTTAAGATAAAATCGAAAAAGCCCAATTTCGACTTGGTCTCATTCGGGTACTCAATCCATTCCATTTTATCTATTTTTTGCAACCACATTTGGGGTAATTTTCTCTCCAGTTCGGTATGTAAAACCACCTAGAACGGAAAAAAATTTGAAAATATTAACCACCAAATATGAAATATTCCAGCAAAAACTTACCTGCATAGCCAATCTTTTTAATTGGGCATTACGACGCACCGATTCAATATCACCAACCGCCAAACCGATAAGTAGATTCATGAGCAAAATCGGCATGAAAATCATAAATACACCTTGAATATAATAAATCATTAATTATTGTATCTTTAGATAAATGGATTAAAGGGATAGTTAAACTTACTTAATATTAAAAATGATGTTAAAGGAACCTTTAATTGATCACGATAATAGGTATTGACATAAGTACCCACAAAATCCAATTCACCCAACATCATTGAGAAGGTTCTCAACAAAGACATGGGTATATTCGAAAAGCTCAAATGGTTTGGTTGAGGATCTATGATCTGTTTCATTAAATTTTGGAAAGAATTAGAAAAATTATTAATTCACAATTGTTGTTTAAGAAAAAATACCTTTGATAGGAGTATATAAAAGGCCAAACCAAAGGCAATTATTAATATTGAGAATACCAGCAGGACTTTGATTAATGTTTGTAAAATTTCCAAAAACATGACCACATAAATGCCAACCTGTAAGGAAACATGGAAGTAATATATAAAATTTTAATAAAATTTTAAATATTCAGCTGATCTTACCTGATCAAATCTCTGTAGGAATAATAATAAACGAAACCATGATAGAAACACTGATATGGATGCGGCCGAATAATGAACATTCGTAATACCACCGTCGGCTTTGAAAACCGGTATAACCATTATTAATGTTGATATGTATAGAACCCAAGAAATGAAATTATCAATTTCCAAAATATAATGCAAACGTTGCTGATACATTTGTATAAGCTCACGCAGTGACAGTGTAGTGATATAAATAATTATAGCTACAGCACAAACTATAATGGCTCTAGACTGTTCAATACTCTCGTAACATTCTAAACTCGAGGTGTAGTTTAACAAACGTAGATTTGAGCTTAAAGTACAATCAATAAAATCGGAGCTGAAATCAGATGGAAAATATATTTATTCAAATTGATCACTGCATGTTTCTCTTACTCACTGCCACTTACCCATTTCTAATATTACTTAAATTAGCAGCCTGCCAACGATTCTGTACCTTAATGCCATTCATCATGAGCGACGAATAAATGGTGACAAATAGCAGGAATATTGAATAGATTAAAAGATTTGCCAGATGAAAGTATTTTCCATAAGAATTCCATTTCATTTGCAAATATTTTTGACTTAAAGGATGAGCCAATAATTCAACACGACCATGATTAACCATTGTCTGCATTGTTAAAGAGCCAACACCATAGCGCGGTGTTATGTAGAGGAAAAGTAAAAGAAGATTATATTACATTGCGAATAAATTATTTCGAGGGGGTTTAGTTGAAATAATAAAAGACTGACTCTAGTTTGAATTGACCACAATGACAGTTGTAAATTGTGGTTTGTAAAAGAACATCTGAAACAGTGGATAGAAAAAAATTAACGAGGATTTGAAAAATTCGCACTTTTTATAAAAGTCAATAATAGTCTTTTTGCTGCTTCCATAGAATACAAATGGTAAAATGTTACGTTCGAATTCAAAGACGGAAACAAGAGTAAATGAATCAAACTGAAAGTTTCCATATAGCTTGTCGCTACCCTTGTATAAAAAAGAAAGATGATTTTTGTGTTAGCTCGTTTATCACTTGCAACCAACTAGAATCAAAAAATTACGGCCAAGATCACAGCCAGAGATTTCCACCACTCGAGGGTCATTTGTGGTTGCTAAAGATCCTGTAATCTGGTGTAAGCAATTGAAACCATTAAAGAATGTCTACTAGATTGATTGATATCATGTCGTCCTCATTTGGGGAGATCACTTTATGATCAAAGATGGATATTAATAAAGGAATCAATACATTACGGCCAAGAACACATCCTGAGATTTCCACTACTAAAGGATCATTGGTTGTTGCTAAAGATCCTGTAATCTGGTCCAAAGAATGTCCACTGTCGTGCTCATCTGAGGATGAGGCCACTTAATAGTCAAAGAGGAATATTAATAAAGGTGTTGCAACCAAGACCAGAACCTGAGATTTCTCCACTTAACGGCGGTTGCTAAAAATCCTGCAACCTGACCTTGTAGACACAGGCGTCTAAGAGTATACGATTAAAACTATCAATAAATGTCTTCTAGATTAATTTAGATCACTAATATCAAGATTCCTGTCATCCTTAAGATCTAAGAGGAGTAACAATAAAATCGTTGCTACCATGAACAGAGTTTGATATTTACTACACTTGGGGATCTTTGGTGGTTGCTGAACGTCCTAATACATCACCTTGTAGACCAAGATTTCTGTCGTCCTCATCTAATGAGGACACGTCAAGATCTAAGGAGGGTAACAATAAAAACGTTACTACCAAGAACACAGCTTGTCATTTGCTCCACTCGGGAATCATTGGTGATTGCAAAGATCTTCAAACCCAACCTTGAAATGCTTGTATTTGAACTACAATTAGATATTACATTTGAAACTTGGAGGTCGATTGTTCACTACCCAAAAGCTGATTGATTGATGATTGTACGACTTGACCTAATACCATCCAAATTATCTACACTGATGGATTTAAAGCGGTGGATCGAATGTTTCTTTTAATCCTCATGACATTCTGCAGGTCCCATTATCAGTCATTAAACGATCGGCTTAAGTTAATGTCAGAAAAGATTTGTACTGGAATCTAAGTCATTAAAATATGCCTTGCAGTAAAATTGTAGGCTCTTTTGTGGATAGTACTGGAGTAGCAAGAAAATTTACCGATAATTTTGCGAAATAATGGAAACTCTTGATTCGTGATAAACTCATCGATCTTGCACAATCCATGTGTTCACTTGAAGCAAAAATCATTTGTGTGACTTACAAAACATAGGTTAGATTGATTGATTCTATGAATCTTGGATCTAATTTCGACGAATGCCTGACAGTGACAAAGAAAGTTCTCTAGAGTTTAATTGTCATCAATATATGCTCCACACTCGATTGAATCCGTACGTCTAATTTTGTATAGATCTGCTCGTTTCCACTTAAAATACGTACCGTCACACTGATCACAGACTTGCTCATTTTGGGGAGATTTCTCGTTTTGCTTTCATCAGGGTCATCGCATAGGATCTTTGTAATTCTACCACCGTTTTTTTATTCCAAGAGCCCTTATTGGATTCTCTTACACATTGTGTTAATTCAACTTTAGTTGTATCGTATCTCAAGCTTCCTTTAAAGGGAAGAGAGCTCGGCTACTTCGCTGTCGACTACTTCCGAGTGGCCTGGTACCCACTTACCTCTAAGAGAAATCTTTCATACAATCCAATATGGTCTTATATTTTATTCTATCACCTCATATTGTTCTAATTTCCTAGTGGCTTTCGGTATTAAGCTCTGTGGGCTCCGTTATTGCTCGGAAGTTTGTGTTATGATTAGGTAAACTGTGGTGTATTTCTGTTTCTGGGTCTTCAATCTTACCATGTAGCAAGGGATCCTTGCTGGTTTTTGTTTGAATTTTCCGATTGTGTAAGATTTTCTATCTGCGATCAGCGTTTGTGTTGCTCGGAAGTTTGTGTTATGATTAGGTAAACGGTGGTATATTTCTAGTTCTGGGTCTTCAAGCTTACCATGTAGCAACGGATCCTTGCTGGTTTTTGTTTTAATTTACCGATTGTGTAAGATTTTCTATCTGCGATCAGCGTTTCAAAGTTTCCGACATTTTTTGTGTCTGGCATGTCCGATGATTGTGTGTAACCTTCTAATGTGTCCAATATACATTGATGACGTGTCCTATAACCGCTTTTGGTCAGTTCGCCTAAAGTAAAGAGCCGCTCGGCTGTAAACGCCGCTTTATATCCTAAATATATTTTAATGCGTAGAATACCTAGCAACTTTTCCAAAGCCTTCTTTGAAAGTCGCTGAACACCCTGTAGTAGCTTGATGCATAAGCTAGAATTGATTTAAATACAATTCTATAAAGATAATTTATCATAGTAGGTCTAAGACCCCATTTCAAGCTTATAGTCTTTCTACATATCGCCTAGCACCGACGTCCTTGTTGATCCTATCCTCTAAGTGATGTCTCCATTTCAATTTCCGGTCCTATAACGATCATAAAACATCAGCTTTATCTGGAAAACGTCTTGAGAATATAAACTCATATCCCACTAGATCAAATGTCGTAACTAATTTCAGAATCTAATCATTGTCAATAACACTTTCCACTTTCTGAGAAAAGAAATTGAATCAAGAGTTTTCCAGATTAACAGGACAGCTTTATAATTGCGAAATTTTAATAAACATTTGGTTTCCGGTAGATTAGTGTTTGAGTTTTTAGTCTGTTAGACCGGTAGTCGTAAGCTCGATTACCACCTTAGGCACTGGTGGAGACTTAAGTGTATTTCTTTGGATTTGATGTAACATACATCTTTCCATAAAAAATTATTCGTCATCTTCTCCAGAATAAAAGGGAGAAGTTAATCACTTGAATCTACAAAAAGCTAGACAATTTAATTTTTTTTTTTTTTTTCAAATAAAATCCACTGTTTCAGATCCCAATTCAAACTAGAGTTACTTCTAATTTATTGTAATGAAAATAAAAATTAACAATTTTAATTAAAAACACAAAACAAATAACAACTAAAATGAACTATAATTTAAACAAAAACTAAAATACATAAATAATTTTAATGCGGACATCATACAAACAAAAGAAGAAGGAGAAGAAAAAAACCATAAAAATGATAAACTCTTCTTGACAATTACAAGAGGATATCAAGCTGACACTTCAACATTCTAATAACTACACACATACAAACAGAAATAACAAAAAAAAAAAAAATCACACATACATACATATTTACATACAGCTAAAATGACAAAAGCTAGAAGGAAATAAAACAAAAAAATTACAAACGAGGGTCAAGACATCACTGAAGGGATTTTCATTACGTAAGAAAAAAAAAATATATATAGTGAAATTATGATGAAATAATGGAGGGACAGATAGTAGCAATGAAAGACTTGTTTTTTTATTTTAATTTTAAAACATTAAAATATTTAACGTTTATCTTCTTACAAAACAACACTTTTCTTTGGTTTTAATTCATATATATATACTTTTTATTTGAACTCACATTAACCACAGCCAATGGTGGTTCCCGCCATGTTGGATCATTGTTTTGTATGCGTTTTGCCTCAAGTTGTTCGGGCGATAGTTGTAGTGGATAAAATGAATATTTTATCTAAGTATAAAGTAGAAGGATGTAGTTAAGGATATTTAGTTTTTATTTTATCTTAAAAATTGTCATCATGTTGTACTAAGATGTTGCCATTTATTTTAAGTTAAATTTATCAAATGCTACTTGTGTTAGTTCTGTGTATGTTAGAAGTATATGTGTGTAAATTTTTTTAGTGTGTCTGTTAGTGTGTGTGTGTGATATGTATGTATATATATGTGTGTAAAACTATGACAACTTTATTGAGAATCCCTTTGAAGTGTATATTTCCTTAGATTGGAAATTGGTCTGTAAAGTTGTTTGTTTTTTAAAATTAAGTTTGTAAAGAGATTATTGACTTTTTTGCAATTTCTAAGGATGTATGTTTGATAATATTCCTTAAGAAATTTGTAAATACATTCTGAAGAATGTATTGATTTTTTTATAATCATCCTTGGAATGGTCCAAATTCAGAGACCAACATATACGTTAAGGATTAAGTTTCGCTGTATACGAATATGTGCCTACACCGGTCTTCCAAATATCGTGCTTTGGCCACAAACTAAGTAATTTCATTACTCAGGTTAAGGTATCTGAAAAACCTGATTGATCTGTTTTCGAATGTTGGCATTACAAATATCGTCCTGAAGGGAAGCTTTGGTTACCTGAAAAAATCGTCCCCATATTGGAGTTTTTTGTGGAGTTACTTAAACTTTTTGGATTTTTCGAAATTAATAGAAAGTTCACACTAATTCGGGAGAAAGTTTGGTGGAATCAATGACCGAGGTAACATACGGTACTTGTTTATGTTTCTTTACGAAGAAGCAATTCGGAATGCGGTCAGCATGGAACACAAGATAATGACAGTAATATGGTTTAACTAATCCAGAGCAACAGAATCCTTTATAATTCTCACCGAAATTTTTTGAACACAGTCAGGAACTTCTAGATCAAAGTAGAGTAAAAATAACAACAGATCAACATCAATAAAAATCTGCAGATACTGAGAAATTGGATTTTTTAAGAGATCTCTCACATCAACTAAGTTCTATACACGTTTCCGGAATAAACTCTTCAACATCAATAAAAATCTGCAGATACTGAGAAATTGGATTCTTTAAAAGATCTCCCACATCAACTAAGTTCTATACACGTTTCCGGAATAAACTCACCGAAATTTTTTGAACACAGTCAGGAACATCTAGATCAAAGTAAAGTAAAAATAACAACAGATCAACATCAATAAAAATCTGCAGATACTGAGAAATTGGATTTTTTAAGAGATCTCTCACATCAACTAAGTTCTATGCACGTTTCCGGAATAAACTTTTTTATTTCAAACTCTTTTTGAATTCATTGCTGAAATGCACTCAGAAACAACGAAGTCCAAAGTGGTCTGAAAATTTCCACTGAACAGTCTCAATGTTGCTGTACTTGTTACTACTAATGCTTTAGAAAATTTACAGATCCATAGCAGTTGTATTCTCTAAGTGATCTATTGTAATTCGGTGCTCAAGTTTTACTGAACTGCGGCATGGAACACAAGATATCGGCTAAAAACATCCGATCCGTGCTTTCAAAATGTTACAGTTATGTGGTTTAACTAATCCTCTAAAATTGCCACCGAAATATAGATTTGAACAGCAGTCAGGAACAAAAATGAAAAAAACATGTTCAAAATTAAGTAAAAATTACAACAGTTCAACTTCAACTGCTACCGATGCATCAAAATATCTGCAGATACCAAGTAATTGGATTCCTTAAGAGATCTATCATATTCCTTTCAACTAAGATCTATACACAGGAATATTTCCGGAAGAAAATCGCAATACCGCAAACGTAAATAAAATATCGATTAAAAACTGAAGAGAAGTGACAGTGTTTGTTTAGAGAAAATATGTTCCAAAAACCGGAAGGAAAAATTACTTTATTTCACTGAACAATCCAGACGATAATATCTTCTGTAAGCAGTAAATCAACTAATCTGTAGCAATTTAGTAATGAAATGTAGTCAGGACCTACAAGGTCCAAAGTGGTCTAAAAATTTCCATTGAACAGCCTTGATGTTGCTCTATATACAGATCCAAATCAATTGCAATCTTTATGATACATTTCGCATTCCTTTTGCGGAAGAAACTCACAATATCGTAAAGCAAATCTCAATATCGATTGAAAGGTGGTCATAGTTGGCCACAAAAAAAAAATCAGTCAAACGTGTTGAGCTTAACTGATCATACAATCTACGACTGTTTTACATCATGTTTAGAGGAAAATTGTTCCTAAAACTCAGACTATTTAATTACACTGAACAACCCTAATGATACAATTTAGTGTACGTAACCCATGTGAACCGAAAGTATCAGGTTAAGAACAGATTGTTTTCCCAGCAGAAAAAGTGAGGAAAAAGAACTAGAATTTTCACCACAAATAACATACTTGATGTACTTCCAATTTCGGTGAAAAACCTATGAATTTTACATTAGCGTGTCATTGGAGGGATGTTGTTCACTTTTGACAACTATGAACTATGAGCAACTGAAAAATGAATAGTTGGAATGTTCTCCGACTTTTGAGATCCTATAGAGATTTCAAAACTAATTATGTTGAATTTTAAGTTTTCTGGATTGGCAAATATTAGAGTTGTCAATTTTTCGATGTTACCACAAAATGAAGAGTAAAATAGATTAATGTTGTACGACAAGCATTTTGATGTTGCGAACCCGTTTGTACAACTTGCAAAATTATCAACATATTTTGATCTTTCTTACAACTAACTCACAACTTCTTTAAGCAATCCTACACACTTTGCAATCAGCTTGCATTGTGTATGCACATTGCACATTGTATCAGCTTGCATTGTGTATGCTTGCTTTAGGAACTATCTTTACATATTGCAAGCATTTAAAAAATCCGTAGAATCACTTCTAAAACAGAAGTTTAATATTATAAAAAAAATATGTGTAAAAAGTAACATTAAAATTTTATTCGAAAATAATTTTTATTCGAATGACAACACTAGAGAATATGATTTGATAAGTATGGAAATGTAATCAGAACAGAGTTCTGAACATTAATACATATGTATTATAATTTGGAAAACCAAAAGGAGTAAACTTTAATTCAGCGACAACTTCAAAATCAGACACTTATGCAAAATATAAATGGTCCAGATCTATCATCTATAATATCTTTCCAATTATCATCGCAATTTAAAACTTTCGTCCATACATTTTGGTGGACAATTATGTCGACCATACATCTGACGTAAGAGTACGCAACGTAAAAGCGATAAAACATGATATTTGGCAAACAAAAATCATAATTTGTAAACATCCTTGAAGCGTGTACTACCTCTTTATGATTTTAAAGTATAAAACGACTTTTTAAGCAGTGAAATAATTGAGAAACCTATTCGAGAAATGTTAAAAATAAAATGCGTTGGACTTACTAAAAACCGATTCATACCCAGCAATTAAAACATTTTTAATTACATTTTCCTTGACCATGATTAAGATTTGCTAAAATGAAACTTAAACCAGCTATAAACATAAAAAGCTAATTAACTTAAAGGAATCATTAAACGAAAAATAATAAAACAAAAACAAGAAATAAATATAAATTTTAAGAAAAAAATTTAAACGCTTGCAACGCGTAAACGACGTTTCGTATTCTTACGTTTAAAGCCGGTAAGGGAATATTATGTTGTTGCTGTATGGGTTCGCCAGTTTTCTCATCCAATTTGGCAAACATAAAAGGACATTGTAGAAATGAGAAAGAATAGTGAATCTAAAGGAAGTTTTAAAAATATTACAAATACATTTTAATTTAAAGTTGGAACTTTTGAAATGAGTTGTGCTGTTTGAACAAAATGGAGAATTATTAAGTACAGATAATAAAAGCTTTATATCAAAACACTTTTTAGTTTTAACTTTAAGTAACTAAAGCATACATTTTGACAACAGTTTAACTGCAAATTTAAAGCATACTTTTAGGAGGCTTTACATCAAGTTGCTGTCAAAATTTGTTAAAATGATCTTAAAAGCTTTTACTGTTGTTAAAGATATAAATATATGAAAGAAAGTTTAAATATAACTGTCAATTTTTATTTATTTATTTTGTGTTTGGTTTTTGCCAACAACCAATTAAATGTTTGTTGTGTGTATGTTGTACAAGTAAATGTTTTCTACCAGAATGTGTATTTTGTATTAGCTAGTCCTTGTTGTGTGTCATTATGTAATTTGTTTTTGTTTTTATTCTTAACACAGAGACAGACGGACATACATACACACACATACTTATACGTAATGTATACATACATAAAAACTTTTTGAATCTTTTTTACAATTCGCCTTTGTAATACATTTATCCTGAACAGCTTCAAAAACCTTTGGCATGGCGGCAATCAGAGCCAAGGTCACACAAGGATGTTTGTCAGATTTCAAGGCCATAACTTCGTTGGCTCTTTCCTCGTGTGTAACCATGGCTAAAGCAGCTTCAGGATATTTATAGTAAATGGCATAATCAATTGCACTAAGATCCAAGTGATTATATAGTAATTTACAGCCCATTGATAGTAAGACGGAAATCGCATGTGGTTTATTATCCATTGTGGCTAAATGTAGGGCGGTATTCTGTAAGAACAGAGAGCATTAGTTTAAGTAGTGGAGTGAATCTTAAAATATCCTTTATTTGGAAATGATCTTAAGATAGACTCCAAACTTAGTAAATTTGTAAACTTACCCCATCCTTATCGACTTGATCCAATAGATGTGAATGCACGGAATGTAATAATTCTATGGTCTCCGTATAGCCTGACATGGCTGCCAACTGTAAAGGATTTCTACCATTATGATCACGATGCAATAGGGCACCACGATTCAACAATAACTGTACTACTCTAGTATGACCTTGCTGTGAGGCTATGTGTAAAGGTGTCAAACCTTCACCATCACTTTCATTGATAATAAAAGAACCCTTCTCCGAGTCTAATAATTGTTTAACAGTATTATAACGTCCATAGCGAGCAGCAAAATGTAAAGGACTTTCATTATTGTTATTTTTTAAATTTATACAGGCTCCCAACTGTATAAGATTCTCTAGAGAACGTATATGACCATCTCTGCTGGCATAGTGTAGAGGTGAGCAACCGCTATTGTCTTTTTCATTGAGTAATTGTTCCAACTGTTCCTTTGATTGAGTCTTACTAACTTCTTCGGCAAATTCCTGTAAACGACCACCATTCATAATGACCAAATGTAAGACATTACGTGAACAGCCATCTTTAATGCTAATGTTGGCGCCCAAACGTATAAGTAAATGTACGGTTTTCCAGCCGGAACGAGAGGCAGCCAATAAAAGGGGTGAACGATGTTCTTTATCTAAGGCATTTATGTCGGCTCCCTCTTTTACTAGAAACTCTACAATATCCGGATGATCAAACATGGAGGCACAATGTAGAGGAGTCATTTTTTGAACATCCGTACAGCTTAAGCAGATTTTCTTCTCCTGAGGTTGCATGGCAAACATAAGTTTGACAATTTCTATGGCACCCTGAAAAAGAAATTTAAAAAAAATAAATAATAGGAACATTTTTCAGAAATTTTTTGCATGAAATTGTAATTTGGAATGCAATCTTCCAACATTTACTGAATTCCTAAAGTCATCAGTTTTGCAACTCAAAATAGGTCATCATTTAAATTTCGATATGCTTTTAAGTTTTAGTTTTGTTACTGCTTCATTTAAACACAATTTGCATTCAGACATTTAGGAAGGCGGCCAACACCACATACTCAACTACATATGGCTTGTTGTGCTGTTGTAATCTTGATTGTCAATTCTTTCAGGCAACAATACGACCATTAATCTTTTGAGTAGTGATAGAATAAATACTGGCCAATTGTGTAAATTCCATTACATTTGTATTTCATGTATTGCATGCATGGAAAATTTACAAGAGTAAACGGAAAAGTTATTATGAAAAACGCAAATTAGTCTATTACTTCTAACTAATACATTTATTCAAAACATGACTTAAACTTGAGTTCAAATTGATGTCTGAGAACTCTTAAAGGTTAAGTTCAATTGGCTGAAAAATCATGAGCAGTTCTCTTCTGTCCATTAAATTTTTGTTCCCATTGTAATATCCTGATTGTTTTTGCCTGATTCTAGATTCCTAAAATAAAGGTAGTGGTAAAAAAAGGGAGTAAAGCTCCCCAGTAACAGCCTCATTCGACTCTTCATTTTCTCAATTTATTCAATATTCTGACCCAATTTTTTGATATGTGTGCCTAAGAAGAAGAATTGCCTAAATAGTAACAGTAATAGAGAGAAACTTGTATGTAAGTTTGACATCCGAGCGAAAATGGAATACAACTCTCTATTTTGGAGCTACTCGACCGCGTACAGGAGAGGGCAAAGATACTTATCTGTGACAGTAGGGTATCCAACTATATTGATTCACTCCAGCACCGTCGAAACGTGGGGTGTATTTCACTGTTCCATCGATACTACAATGGAATGTGTTCCTTTGAATTAGGGAATTTGTTCCCGATACCCGTATATTCTTGCGTAACACACGTATTTCCTCAAGAACACACCCATTTGTAGTAGATTTGTCAGTTAACTGCACAACACACGTATGTGGAATAAACTTCCTGCAGAGGTATTCTCTGCCACTTTCAATATATAAAGATTTAAATAAAATGTCCACAAATACTACTCCCTCTATTCTCCTTTGCATAAGTAGGGGTCATCCCCTGAGCGCCGGTCCAATTAAAAAAAAACGATCAGAGATGTCGCACTTTTCAAGAAGTTAACCTAGCTGTCTAAACACTGTAGCATTCCCCACGCTCGGATATCAGCCATTAAACACAGGAGGAATATCCGAATTTGTACTGATAGGGTCTATACGTTATCTAGATTGGTTCATGAATGAACCTGGTGCTTTTATTGGGAACCGGGTCACTTTAATATATCTTACAATGTAACTCTGCTCAGATAAGATGATCAGCAACGTCTATTTGTTCGAAAGTTGGAATCACTTGGCTATTTCACGTGTGCGACTAAGACTAGTGACAGCAGTAATAATAGGTTACTGATTAGTGAATGCCCAAGCTTGGAGATTCAATCTTACATTTGATAACTGCATTAGTTGTAATAGTAAGGATGGAGTGAAAACGTTTAACTACTTTCTTTGTCTGTGTTCGACCTTAGATTGGCCACCATGGTCCTGCAATCGGAACTTATCGTAAAACAAAGTAAGACAGTTTCATGATGACCGCATCTGAAACCTAACCTGGGTTGTTTCCTGAATACTAGTTTGTGGTGTTCTAGTCTGTCCGTTCAGGGACTCTAGTAAAGAAGCACACTTTCCAACCAGAGACTCTGGACAGTTGCCTATGTGTACATCTTCAAATCTGATGTTACGTCGGATTAAGAAAGTACAACCGATTTGTTTTTAATTCTGAAACAAAGTGAGACAGCTTCAAACCTAACCTAGGTTGTCTCCTGGATACTAGTTCGTAATGTTACAGTCTGTCCGTCCGGAAATCGTTGATTCATACCAGAGTCTCTAGTAAGTAAGCAAGCACACAATTGTCTGGATAGTGGACTATGTGTACATATTCAAATATTATGTAATGTAAGATTTTGAAGATACTTTTCAGTTTGCTATCTGTTGTACAAGTGCATGTACTATGAGTTTTTAACAATAATTTTTGATCTCAATAAAATCCCTAAAGAACTTGTAAAGTGTATGTGTGTTTTAAACGATTGTGAACTTTAACCTAAAAATGGGCTTAATTGCTTTGCCATAGAAATTGGATTATAAAATAACTAACCAACAATATGGTAAATGGGCTCTGAAAACTTTGCCCTATAGTTCCTAATAGGGCTTGCGAAGAGATTTGTGGAAATAAACCCCATTGTGAAAAGTTATATTTTTGGAATAGAAATTCTTCAAAGCTGTCACATTTTGTACAAATTTCTAATGGGATTCATAAATGACTTCGTTGCCAGTCAGTTTGCCTTTGTCTCAACCAGTGCTATGAGTTTTTAAAAACCATTTTTGATATCAATAAAACTTTTATGAAATTAAATTATGTGTGTTTTAAACACTTGTAAAATAATTCTAAACTTTACCCTAAAAATGTGCTTAATTACTTTGCCATAGAGATTAGATTATGAAAACCAACAATGTGGTAAATGGACTAAGTAAACTTTGTCGGTTATTTTTTAATTGCAATTACATATAATTTCAAATGTTCATGTTTAATAAAACAAAAATGGAAATGCATGTAGTATGTAAAAATATGTTAACAAGATTGATAAATATTTATCTCTCTCAAGAAAGCAGACACGGGGCGGAAATATAAAAAAATGTACTTGCTAGACTTTAACACATTTATTTCGAAATCAAAATCTTGAAAATTAAGGCAAAACAAAGAGATTATGCAACTGTAAGATCTACATTACACATCATCCTAAATGTGTGTTGCCCATTACCGCTATAAAGAATGCATGTGCATGTTTACACTTGTATTTGTTTATGGCTGCGTGTATCGTTAAATGTACATACATATGTGTAGGTGTAAGTTATTGTAAGACGT
>NC_060953.1:39800343-39842764 GCF_022045245.1 Lucilia cuprina | reverse complement strand
AACTCCTTTTGAAAATATGGAATTACATCTGGTGTATTTAGCACTTTGGATTGTCCTAAAAAAAGTTTGGTTTAGCAATGGACAAGTTCAGAGTATTTGGGTGTATCAATGTTAGCTATGTGCCTTGAAATTATCTAAGGAATGATCACTCCTAATTCGAATACAAATAACATTTCACTTTGTGGGTTGAATACATATTTTTCCTCCAATAAAGTACTCGACAGATCCCCAAACTATTCCCCTTTTCAAAAGATATGCTTATGCTCCTTTAAAACTGCTTAATTTAGTTTATAGCATATAAGCGTTAGCATTAACCTTTAACATCCTATAAATTATTTACAAACATTCATGTTTTCCCGTGCAGAAACATTCATGCATATTGATTCTTAATAAAAAGGAAAGACAAATGTCTGGAATAGTTTGTTTTCAAGTGTTAGACAATACATGTACATATATATGTACATTAGAGTGCTCCAAAAAAACTAAGTTTCGAATTTTGCCCGTCCCCCCCCTAAAAATGTTCTACGGGTTATAAAAATAAGTCGTGCAAAAAAAAAAAAAAAAAAATGGGTCAATAGGATTACGTTAACTGGTGCCGCAACGGCTCTGAAGTTTGAAGATGCATTTACAAGGGGAAAATTTTATTGTCAAAGAATCGTAATGTACACAGAATTAGCGTTACAAAAAGATAAAAAACTCAAAAATTCGTTGAAAAATGTAAAAGTTATTAAAAATTCCTCAGGCCATTATCGTGTCTTAAAGCACTTGAATTCGAAATGTGATAAAAAATAAACATATTTTTGAAAATATTCTAATAAAACTATTACTTAAAATACATCTATAGTTACTTGAATATGAGTTTTTGTTCTTATAGAATAACCTAAACCTGTTCTCAGCTATGGTCGAAAAATTTTGATATTTTTAACGGTCGTTTCAAAATTCAAATTTTAGTTTTTTTGATACTTTGTTGAACAAATTTCAATATTTTTGGGAGAACTCATAGGGATTTATGGAAAACAGATTAGGGAATAAAACGGTAAAAAATTAGGTCAATACCTCTTATAGTTTGCCTGTACCTGCAATTTGAATTCAGCGGATTTCGAGAAAAACCCATTTTTATGTAATATTTTGCAAAATTAGCCTTTTTATTATATTGTTGTGTATTTTAAATGGAAACTTTTGTAAATTTATTAGTCCACATATTTCTAAATAAAAATCAAGAGTTTCATGCAATTTGGACGCCATTAACCCATAAAGGTCAAAGGTGAAATATTGTAATATTTGCAATTTTTTATGGAAACTAGTGGAAATTGTTTCTATTTTTAGGTAGATTATCATAAAACTTAAGAAATTTATTTATTATTAACCGATATTTACAAAAATAGTAAAAAAATAAATTAACCCTTAAACGGCCTTGGGGTCAAATGACCCCGATGTTTTAAAAACATGCCAATTTGGACATATTTCAATAAAACCCGTTTGCAATCCCATTAATTCAGCAAATTGATAAAACAAAATTAGGTGTTATAAAAATATAATATTTTTTAATAACTTTTACATCTGTGTACATTACGATTCTTTGACAATAAAATACAAAACGAATTATTTAATGACAAAACTTTTGTGAAAACTGAAAAAATGCATATTTTCCCCTTGTAAATGTATCTTCAAACTTCAGAGCCGTTGCGGCACCAGTTAACGTAATCCTATTGACCTAATTTTTTGCACGACTTATTTTTATAATCCATAGAACAATCCCATAGAACAGGCCTGTAGGATACATTTTTTTACTTCATACAAGCTTGGAGCACTCTAATGTACATATATAAATGCAGTCTTGGTATCAATGTAGAAAGCATTACTTATAACATGGTTTTGACTTCTATGAGATTGGTATCAGAATTTGTCATATAACAAAGTAATATGCTAAGAAGATTCTTTAGGGTCAAAGGTCAAATAAAGAATGTTTAAATTTTCTACTTATAATTCATATATTATAATAGAAAGGTCCATAGACTATTCCATAGATTTTTCAATATACTAGTCCATATTATAAGATATAGACTAGTATATAGGCTACTTTACATAAGAAGTACTTCCAGAAGAATAACATTTATCACCACTTTAAAAGTAGCACCAAGTTTATTTACCTTTTGTGGAAGTGTTGTTTATTGACTTCGAAAACTACTTCCTGAGAATGACTTCAGATGTATTAAAATCATTACGTTCAGGTCTTTTTTAGTACTTTCATGGAGTAAATTCTACTTCTTTTTCGCTTCTTTGGAAGTTCTTTTTTACGGGATACTCCATAGACTACTCTATAGACTAGTCAAAAGAATACTCCATAGACTAATAAATAAATTAGTCCATATACTTGTCAATAGAATACTCCATATACTAAAACAACAAGAGATCTAGAGACTAGTTAGTAGCCTATATGGTAAAGCCGTAGTCAAAGTCATCAAAATTTTGCCTAAATGTGCAGATGACAAAGTGCGATTATCTACCGAAACCAAACTTATAATATATCAAGATTTGTGACACTAAGATTACTCAAGGAAATAGCTATCACATTACCATAAGGAATTGTCAGTGCTTTACGTAAACACCAGACTTTTTCATCCACTGGGTAGACTAGAAAACGGAATACCATGCGCTTCTAAATCCTTCAATGAAGATCTCAGGTGGCAATTTTTGTACATGGATTAGCCAGTCCATGTACAAGCACTTTGCTGAAGTTGCGGCATGACAGGCAGCAAAGGCTCAAGTCTAATGCATACCCCGACAAGGAAAAAGCAAACGCTGTTCTAAAGTCATAAGAAGGGGAGATAAACCAAAACATTAGGTGAAATCAATCTTTGGATATACCGGAAGGTGTGTACCCTTATGAAGTCATGAAAGATTGGATTATTTAAATTGTAACCCTCATCATATAATAACCCATTCCAGTGCATACCTTAACCTATTTAAGCCTGCTCAACCGCACTACTGAGATCGCCCTGTTGTTTTGGCAACAGAACCTAAAGTCACATTAAATAGTCCGAAATACCCAACAAAATGGATCAGAATCCCTTTTTTATGAACTGATCTATATGGCAAACGATGTAGGAATTTCCTAAATTTCAACTAAACCCAAGAATTGCCCCAACGTAGCATGAATCAATATATCCAGTTGAAATCTCTACTCTACGGGATGACAGGTAACCATTGAACGCTAACCTAACACAGACCTGTTCAAAGAGAGAATTATCCAACCCATTAGGTATAGGATATATCAGTCCTTAAACCAACATTCTCCTCCCGCGAACAAGTCGGTACAAGTCCTGCTGGCAACTTGCCACCCGTAGAATCAGATTATCTGGTGCATTGGTTAGACCCCATGCCAAATTATTTCAAGGCGAAGACAAGGATACATTTGACATCACATCTTTACCCCGGGATTGCAATAAAACTAAGGTGGAGATTTCGCCAAAGGTAACATGCGACCGGGGTACATTACGCTAACACTGATTGTTTTAGTGATCAGCAACAGAACCGATACAATTACTACTAGTTTATAGTCCCGACATTCTAGAGGTATTGGTAGCACCTCTTTACCACGGGATTGCAATAAAACTAAGGTGGAGATTTCGCCAAAGGAAACATGCCCTTGGGGGGACATTACTCTAACACTGATTGTTTTACTAATTAGCAACAGAACCGAGACAATTACTAAAAAAGGCAATAACCAATTGACTTGTCTAACAGCGAAGACAAACATTTCATGTATAGCTTTTTTGAGCTAATACTAAAATAATATTTTCAGCAGCGATCACTTCCACCTCAACCCCTTTAAACTGCTAAGGGGTTATATAAGATAACAGTGCCCATGCTACAAACAGCAGTAAACTTTCACAGTAGGGACTTGTGAAGTAATAATTCCTAAATATTCTATAATGATCTAAAATCGGTTAACCTGAAAAAATTGTTGAGAGTTGAAAATTTTGTAACAATGTTTATATTATTGAATTGAAAATCATTGTTCCGAAATAATCTTCTAACACTTAACATCTTTAGGTGGTAGGTGTAACAGCCTTATATTTGTTCTAAATTTAAATTTATATCCTTGTTAACAATCGGTTAATATACATACATAGATACATATGTATGCATTTATGTATGTAAATTCTAAGAATTTGATTAAGTAAATATTAAATTTCATTGTAACCATACCCTTATGTAAATTTCTATATGTAAATTATCAACCAAAACAAGTAAATAAAACAAAAGACTGTCTTTCTGTGAGATAATACATGTTATAATTTACATAAAATATATATATATACACTCTTACAAATAGCTATGTATTTGATTCTTTGAATTTAATATGGGTTCTTGATGTTTTTCTCAAAATTTTATTATATAAATAGTAAAACAATGTTAAGCTAAAAATGACAATTATGTAAAAAAAAAAATAAGATAAATAAAAAATACCAGCAAAGACACACATCACTCACCTGTGCACATGCCAGATGTACGGGTGTTGACAAATCATGCTGTTGCTTTGAGATTTTTGCTCCAGATTTAAGACACAATTCCACAGCTTTTATATCGCCACCATGAACAGCTGAATGTAAGGGTACATTACCCTCTGAATCGTAAAATGAGATCATTTCTTCACGTGTACAATTTCGCTGTTCACCCCACTATGAGTTTAAGAGTTGGTTAGAGGAACGAAAAAAAAAACATAAAAAATATTTTTTTATAATAGAAGCATAATTTTTATTTTTTTTTAACAGTTAATATTATTTCCAGTCAAAATAATTTTTGCTTTTTTTATTTGAAAAAGAGGAAATTTTTTTTACAATATCCTGTCAAATACATAAACAGTTTTAAAAGGGATACAGATACATATATACACACATATATATATATATATATAACAATTACTATGAAGTACTACTAGAAAATGTATATTTTTTAAACATTTAACATTTTAAAGGGAAAAAAGTATTATATTTGTAAAGAAATTTAAAATTAGGAAATTTTTTGTTTTTCAAAAAGAGTTTTGAAGCATTTTAAGTGTTTACTTTAAGTTTGTTTTTATATGATGTCCTTGTATTTTTTTTTTTAAATTTTATCACATACTTATACATACATATATCCTTTTTTTGGCAATAACATAGTTTCAGTTCATTTTAAGTTATACCAACAAAATATTTAACTTAAGTTGACAAAGTTATCGTCTGGAATATCTTACACAATTGCTGGAAATTTCGGTTGATCAATTGGTGATTAAAGTCGTCTAGAAAGTTACGTGGATTATCTCTATTCTAAAGTATATTTATATCCTCTCTCTAATCTTCTAATGCTATCATCCCTGAAGAAGCCTTTAACGTTAGCTTAAAAGGCTTCAGGGAATCGCATCGCAGGATTCCCAGATCGCGGAAGATCTCTACGTGTCGTTGCATCATTTTTACTGTCCTTGATTTAACAAAGTCATTTTTTGCTGTTTAATGACATTAGTAACTACAATATGTCCATGAGTTCAGAGAAGAGTATTCTAAACTCCTAAATACTTATAATGCTAAACTTCCTGCATTCGTCATATAGTTATAAATATCGATAACTGGCTATCATAACATAACACATATGCTTCTGGTAGTTGTCTTCAAAAATTTTAACAAGGATCTTCATACTCGAAAGTAATTTAAGGTTATCTACTAGACTCAGAGTCATTTCTGAGTCAACTTAGCTATGTCCCTCCCTCCTTGTAAACCTTGTAATCAAACTACAGGTCGCAATTTGGATTTAAATCAATGAAATTTGGTACATAATCTTTTATTGACTTATGGACGAAGTCTATTTAAAACGTTTAAGATCGGTCCATTATTTCATCTAGCCCCCAAACAACCGAACCCTCGAATGGGATTGTAATCAAACTACAGGTCGCAATTTTGGATATAATTCAATGAAATATTTTATGGAACTTTATACTAAGCCTATTGAAAATATTTAACATCAGTACATTATTTAGTTTAGCCCCCATACAAATGAACCCTCCAAATAGGGCTTTTAAGTTCATATCAATGTTTAATATACTCGTATCTCGACAAAAAGCTGCAAAAACAAGTTCTATAATAGTCTTGGTAACCCTCATGGACTTTATTATAGCGCCTCATTTGACCTAAGCCCCTATAAGCCCCTATCTGTGGCAAGGAACAATTCAACTTTTATGCTTTATTATGAAAACTAAATCACATTTTATTCGTATACAGGTCTTATATGGTCGACATCGCCCGACTACAACTTCTTACTTGTTTCCTCTTATACCAATAAGTAAGGAAATATTTTTAAGTATCTATCGAGTTATCAAAAAGGATCACAATGTCTTGAAATACACAGGATTTTCTTCAGATTCAAAATCTTTCTTTTACCTTTTTATGCACATAGGATGATGTTTAGGTGTTCGATGGAATTATCTTTATAAAATGTTAGGAACAGCACCGAGCTCCTTAAAGATCAATTTGTTTAATGATAAGATGACATATAACGTTGCATTCTCTCTATTATACAGCTTATCTCATTAAAATTTTCGGTTCTCTTTTATTCTCTTGCACTATTATTGGTTCATGAATAAATTGGAGACTGTGATGATATAAAAAGTAATTTTTCGTTCTCTTTTGAAATACACACCCCCAATGTGATCTTTATTATAAAGAGATGATATATAATATGATATCTTATCATTTACATAGTTCCCGTATGATCATTATTCCTTATATTCAGTTCAGTTTTCAAAAGAACCATAAGATCCTTAATGATTATTTAAGAACAAAGAAACGATTGTAATGATCTTTGCGTCAGTTTTTCGCTCTCAATGGCAAGTGTTATAATCGGTTAAAAATAATACATCAGATTGTGTGGATAATTTTCAAAAGAATACCAGAATACTTAAGGTCACACAGAAAAAAATAACTAATATTAACAAGTAATTATATAAAATTGTTTAACTGTTAACTGATATTGTTAACAATTTTTTTATTAAAAAGTTTGTAAATTATCATATTGACAATTTTCATAAGTTGATTAGAAATATTATATTAAAAAAATTAAAATTAAATGAAATTAAAAGTCAAAAGTAAAAAACAATTGTTTCTATATATTTCTTTTATAAGAAAAATAAAATATGGATGGCTGAAGAATGGAATTGCGCTAAACTACGAGGTAAGACTAGTTATTGAGTTCACACAAGCAGCTATTACATTATCTGAGTTCTCATTTGAGTTGTACAGCCATTGAATTCATATCTCTTTAAAAGTTATTTCATGTTGATGGTTTTGGAATGTCCTATGCTAATAAAACCTTATACATGTTTTTTAAGCATACGACTCAAAAGCACAGACAATGTAAAGGCAGCTTTATATTGGACAAATATATAATTAAACTAATCAATCATCTTTTACTTTTTAAGATTCTGAAACTTCCTGGTTAAGTTGGTGGTATCCATTGGACACATTTTGAAACACCCACTAAATTTAAATTCAAAACACTGGTTTTAAATTTGTATATCTTAAGATAACAATTTGATAATGTAAAACTCCTAGCCAAATACGTTACAAATCTGGAAGCAGGAAGAAAATGTAGATCATATGTTTTTCCTTTTATACACTTGAATTAGATATTCAATAATATTTTAAATAAAACTTGTCTTAATAGACTACACAAATGGTTGTAAATGCAGTAACGAATTCTTTAACTGGGTACGATGTTTGTTCAAGATTCATAGCTTAGTGTAGAGTTATTATAAATTACAGTGGCCAACAAAATTTATAAAAAGTCGAACCCCAGAGACCAAAGTACACTTTTCTAAACTCAAATTCCTCATCACATTAGGATTGGAGACGCTATAACATGGCAATCACATCTTTATATATATTCTTGTGTCGTCTGAAAGTCCAATCTTCGTAATATTTGCTTCCTACTTTGAGATATCATAATCCAAAGTAAAAAACAGCTATAAATTCAAAAAATAAATTGTCTTTATTTTACAGCAAACATTTCAGCGGAAAATTCAAAAAGTATTATATATATTTCGATGAAAAAAAGATAAATCTGAGGTTAAACCTTTATTTTAAAGTCGACAGATCGAACACTAAGACAACATAACAAATTTTATAAATAAAGATGTCTTCGCGCTGTTATAACGGCTCAAATATGGCCAAAACGGGATCTTTTGATCTTAAAAACACGATATCTCGAAGTCAGCTTTGGATTCAGCGCAGCTCAATCCTTTAGAAAAAAATATGTTGGCCTTTGAGTTAAAATTTGTTAGCCTGTGTTATCTAAAACAAAGTAATTTGTAAAACCATTTATTTAAAATTTATAATAAAATTAATAGAAATGATATTAAAATTGCATTTTTTATTTAAAAAACAGTATAATTGTTCAATCCATCCATTGTTCAATCCAATCCATTGTTTAAATAAAATTTTTGGTTGTCAACAATATAGTAGTTCTATTTTACAAACTAGTTGTTAAAAAATATTGTTAAAAGTTAACAATTTTAAATAACAAAAATATTTTTTGTATGCACAAAAACCGTTGTTGGTGCCTTTTCAAATAAAAAAATAATTGTATTTACAAATTTGGTTATTAATATGACAATTGATTTGTCGTAATTTTTTTCTGTGCAGATATCTAAACCTGAGGCTTTACATTATGGTGAATGCCCCTCACATTGGGGAAATGAGTGCCTTAGGTTTCACGACCATGCTGACCAGAGTTTCTCATTTGGTTCTACGGAAACCAAGTAGCCTCATCTCGACCACAACGTAAGGCTAAGATGAGGTCGAACTCAAAACTCGTCAACACTATCTCTTTCAATTCGTTATAACCGTTAAGAATGTCTGTCTCAATTCGTTATAACCGTTCAGAATGTCTGCGAGCAGATGGTGCCCCATGAACCAATTGCTTGCAAGACATATCGTTGTTCTGTTTATTCATAAGGAACTTCCGCTGTTGTGTTAGTTAGTTGCAGAAGCCCAAATATATGGAAAATATCGTTGCTTAAAGACCCAATGTATGGCCTCGTGGTATATTTAGGGATTCGGTCGAGAAATGTAGTATTTCTGGAACGTTATAAAAGTTGATAAATGAGACTCTTTAAGAAGTTTTATATACACATTTCGCTCTTTGACTTCAGGTGCCATCTTAATGCCTGCGAGCTGGTGCCCCCGTGAACCAAATGCTTGCATGGCTTAGGTTATTCGTTAGGAACCTTTGTGGATCGCATAATGGTTGTAGTTGAAATCCAAAAATTTATGAAAAGTTCATTAATTAGAGACCTGAAGTATGTGCTAGTGATAAATATAGGGATTTAGTCGAGGAATGTTTCTGAAACGTTATGCCTGTCTTCAATGGTAATTTTGATCACTGACGATATGCTGTAGTATCGCAAGTAGTCAGTAGCAAAGGATTTCGATGCTTATTAGCAGAGTAATATTCCAGCTTCGATGAGTTAAGTAGTTATATAAATGTCATATGTATTGTGTCACTGGCGAAATCCTGTAGTATCGCAAGTAGTTGCTACTTAAGCTTACTTATATAAAAGATCATTATTTAGAGACCTGATGTATGTGCTAGTGAAACAATTTAGGGATTCAATCAAGGAATGTTTCTGAAATGTTATGCCTGTCTCCAGCTGTAATTTTGATCACTGCCGAAATGCTGTACTATCGCAAGTAGTCAGTAGTTGCCACTTCTACTGCCGTTTCTCAGTAGCAAAGGATTTAAATGCTTATTAGCAAAGTAATGTTCCAGGACTGTAGTATCACAAGTAGTTACTACTTCAGCTTACTTATATAAAAGATTATTAGTTAGAGACCTGATGTATGTGCTAGTGAAACAATTTAGGGATTCAATCGAGGAATGTTTCTGAAACGTTATGTCTGTCTCGAGTTATAATTTTGATCACTGACGAAATGCTGTAGTATCGCAAGTAGTCAGTAGTTGCCATTTCTGCTGCCGTTTCTCAGTGGCAAAGAATTTAGATGCTTATTAGCAAAGTAATGTTCCAGGACCGATGAGTTACGTAGTTGTATAAATGCCACCTGTATGGTGTCTCTCTAGCAGTTAGTAGTTGCTACTTTATCAGTTGATTTCGAGACCAAATAACACACACCTGTATAATTCAGATTCTAAAGTAATATATATTCTTGTTCGATGCACAAAATTCGGGCGATTTCGCAACGGCATCAAAGGCTATTGCAAATGTTCCGAATACCATCTGATCTCGGGTGTTGAAGGACGACTTTAAGGTTCTTGCCACCTTAAGGTTTTATAAGGTTGATGGACCTTATATATCAAACATTGGAAGGACACTATTATAAAGCTAGTCTTCCACTTAATTATTTGAGGGGCAATGGACGCCTTCTAGTTGTAATACGTTGTATAAAGAAAGAGACAAGTTTTTCTGGGCGTTTTTCTAGGAGCGGGTTGAAAAAGTCCTTGTTATATACATACAGGCGGGGATCCATGGGGGAAAAAAGGGAAATTCATCACTTGCTCCCAAAAACCGAACATTTTTCATACAAATGAGAAAAAAAGAAAATAAGTTAAAAGGCTGGATACGCGGCTGTATACATATTAATATAAACTGTTTCCTTGTATTTTATATTTGGGTTTCTCAATTTGACAGTATAGAGAATGTTTTCGGTGAGTGCTTTAATTGTTGACAATTAAAATGCGTTTTACATATTGGGTTGGTAAATTAAAAAGCAGCTACATGTCTATTTTTTGGTTGGATTTTTTTACTATTTCTTTTTTCCTTTTGAATAGTTTTGCAACGAGTGAATGTAGGAAAATTTTACGCCTTTCCTTTCAATTAAATTCTTATTTTTTTGTATTCTTAGCTAAAAGAACATGGTTTTTTTCGTATAAACATCTCTTGTATGATTTAATTTTCTGAGAATTTTTTTGGATGTTGATTTATACATGTTTTAAAATGTACTTCAAGTTAATGTATTACGAGTATAATAAAGAATTGACAAGATAAACTATATTGGCATCAAAATGACATAAATTATTAATATTTTTATTAAAGTACAATAGATTGTAATGAATATTTTTAAACAGAATCTATAAAATTTCTTTGAAATGTTTAAATAAAATTTAAATTTTTAATAAAATATTTAAACATTATAAAAAATGTCATCGTCTTATTCGAGTTGAAAGCAATAAAGAGCTCTATCCCATAAGAACCAGTCACGGTACTAGTTCTACTTTTAAATAAAAAATTTATGCATATTTAAAATGGTTTTTCTGTTGAAATTTACTTTTTCTTTTTCATGCTTAGAAATATTTTCAATAATGTCAAGTTAGGAAACCCAAATATAAAATATAATAAAACACTACAAGGACATTTTTGAAGAAACAATATTTCAATAATATTTCTTAACAAAAATCTCTTGTGGTTTTCTTATATAAATATTGGATTTTGTAAGACTTAATATTTTGGCATTTTTTCATATTCCTTAAACAAATCATCAAAGATTAACTTAAAGCAAATAGAAGCATAGTTGGTCTAGTCCGACTATAACATTCCCTATAGAATTTTTAACTAGGATACTTACATAAATATCAGAATCTATACTTAATTGTTGCGTTTTCTATATCTAGACATTTCCATTAATGCCGGACGTCTTTCAATGAGATGTAGAGACATTTAAGTATTAGCCTAATATTGCCGATATTTTGGCAAAAGTTGAAACCACACTAATTGAACTGGATATAAATTGTTTCTCTGCAGTTTCAACAACATGCAATAACAATACATAGGACCGTTGATCAATATTTGCTCAATCACTGAACTATCTATCTCCTTGGTCTTCATAGACTACAACTAGGTAACCATACTATGATTTCTGCAGAAGTTGTCAGATTGGGACTGAATAGATAGTATCTCTTTTTTACGAATTTTTCAGACCTGGAAATGACTAGAAGTCGAACTATACGATCGAAGTGCTTCAACGATCTATAGATTGTTCAATTATAACGAGTCATTGCATTGCGTAGACTATAACTAAGTAACCATGCTAGAATTGGCATTTGTCTTTCAAATAATGACGTTGTCAGAATAAGACTGAAGATGAGACGGTATCTTTTTTATAAATTTCCAGCCTTGAAAATAGCTAGAAGACAAACTCTAGAGTGAACTTACTTTAACGATCTGTCGAATGTTCAATTAGAACAATTCAATGCATTTTTGGAATCTGCGAGTTTTCACTAGTTTGGACGTCAACTGTATATTACGTCTCTATTTATGATTGTCATTTCTTCTCTCCTTTTATACTATCTCTTCCAGCTCTCTTTCCACTATCTCTATTGTCCTTATAACCAAGTAATGCTGACTATCTTAACTAAAGCATATGTTTAACGTTGCACAGTGGGAAATATTATAGAGCAAATATGAATATTTTTAACAGTGACACTCAATGGTGACATTTACAAACCGGTTTACATAAAGTGTCAGAAAGCTTGCAATACGAAGGGTAAAGAAGATTTTCCGGTGTTTCTTATCTGTGGGTAGTGTTCTATGAGGACAACACGGTTATTTCTAAAATCGTTGTAATGATGTTATTTAAAATGCAGAAGCATGAGGATAGTGATATATATTTCGTAGTGGTTGTTCGACTTTGGTCAAGTAATGCTTATTACATGTTAGAGTAGACTTTTAAAAGGATTTGAACAGAATGTGGTATGATAGAGATTGCAGCAAGATTAACTCCGGGTAACATTATGAACACCGATTGTATTTAAAGCCTCTGTGGTAATGATAATTTACGATGTCCGCTGGATCTAACAAAATGTGTTGTAGACTAGATAATTCCTATTATTGATTGATTCTTCCACAATAGTTTCGCTCGGACGTACTTTCGACGCTTTCGCAACAACATCCAGAACTTTATTGCATAAAACATCAGATGACTATCCATTGCAAGGGTCAAATATGTTTTGATATTCCTGACGGCTATTTCAACGCCACCATTCGTGGGTATTATCATGGTGAAACAGTACCTCTGGTCTGTTGAAGCTAGAAACTGGAAGAGTCAAATCATTATTTGACTCGCGATTTGACCGTATACTTTTTGTTAATGCGGATTCTGGCGCAGTTGCCGAATCAGTATAAATTTGTTGATATTACAAGAATAGGATATCCTTATAAATGTCCATGTCCCTACGGGGCATGTTTCCTTGATGACAGACCATCATTTTGGTATATTGCAAAACCAGTAAGTACCTCTAGTCTGTCAGGTGACATTTTACTCCCTGGCTAGTCCTTGGATGATTTGACATAATCTGGTACTATGGGTGGCCAGCTGCCCGCAGAACAGTGTCTTGGCTGGTCAGTTGATTTAGGTTTCTTCGAGATCCACGTAGTGTCTGTGGTTTAAACCTAAATTGTTAGGAAGGGGATGCTTGGTTAAATGATTAATACACGGTGAAATATAAATTTAATTAGATTCTGTTATTGCTCCTAGTTTCTTGGCACTGTACAAACCACAATCCAAAAGATTGGGTATGTGTTGGTGTTCGATGTACCATACTTGTATCTAATGGAGTACAGGGATTCTGAGTTGTATCCGCAGTTAGTCGGATGAAGTGACGGATGGAGTGATGGTTGGAGTGATGGAGAAGATGATGTGCTGAACTGAGGTTTGGCAAAACTTATTGAGATGGTGGCGAAGTTAGTAATGCCTTAATCTTTAATTAATCAGTGATTTTCGTTCAGTTGTCTGTGTATAATTAGCACAATGGGACGGTGGTGAGTTACAAAAAAGCTCTTCCAGTGTTTGAAAAATACCTCCGTGAAATAGGCCAACACGTCCAGTGTTCACGTAAAGTACATCCACTTTAATCCATACCAATATGCCAAATGAAGGTTCTAAGATATGGTGGACGTTCCCTACTTGTTCGGGGATATTTCGAGGTCAACTGTGATCATAAAACATTGTGTCACTTCTGTATATTTCGCAAATACGTCTCTAAAAGCTGTTATAGAACGGAGCAGTTTGGTCGAATATCTTAGATTTGGTCAGCAGATGGGAGGACATTATATAGTAGGACTAGAACAGGCAGGCAGGCGAGAAACACATTCCATGTATTTGTAATCCTGTATGGAGGCTAGGTTAACCCAAGATCCAAAATTAACACGATTGTTGTTGAATGACAAACGTATTGATTTCCTCACAATAATAGTTGTAGGGTATACAAATTTAAATAAATATTTTGTATGTATTTGTCAAATACAAAGTAACAAAAACATTTAATTTACATAAGATTTACATCAAATACAAACTAATACAACATTTATATAAAGAAATATATAAGTTTTGTTTTTTTTTCAAATTCCCATTGTAACATAGAACCTTACAAATCTAACATTTATTTAAAACAAATAAATATTTAAGGAATTTTTGTTGTACAAATAAATAAATATTTATATTTATTCTACAACTACTTGTGTGTGTGTGGGTGGGTGTGTTTTCCCAACAAAATATACTTGCCTGAAAAAAGACTTCCATTGTTTTTGAGCTGGCATTTTTGGCCGCTTCATGTATGGGATAATAGCCATTGTTGCAGGGTTTACGAGGACATGCACCAAATTCAGTTATCTATAAAAGAATATTTTGTTCAACAAATACAAAAAAAAAAGAAAATATATAAATAATAAATAAATCACTAAAATCAACTTTTAGAGCTGTTAAATACATATTTTGGTATTTTATATTTATATTTACATTTACATACTATGCATATAAATATTTATAAAACATTCCACATTTTGTTAAATATTTAAGTTGGTTTTTATATAGTAAATATTTAAAAATACATATTTAGAACTACATATGAAAATTTTGAAACAAAAAAATATGCAAACAAGCAAAAATAAGTAAATAAAATTAATAATTGAATACTGATATTTTTCATTTATAAATATAAGGAGAGACAGAGTTAAATACTTATAATGAAGATATAGAAAATAATTTTATGGTTTTCCTTTAAACCTTAAGAGAACCGGAAGATACTTCTAATAAATCTGCTCAAATTAACTACTGACAAATCTTTACCCAGATCGTGGAAAAGAGCGCAACCAAGATATAGTAGGAGTTGTACCGAATCCTACTTTTTTCCATCCAACTACAACTTCTAACATGGGTAACCGATACGTTCCGACATACGATCAAACATGTAGTGCCCAGTTATTATGACCGTGAGTAGCCTAACTGAATTCTTACTACAAGATAAAATAGTATTTCCTAGTCCTATGCATTGTCAGAGCAATCTTAATATTCTTCAAGTAATGGGCTTTTAAAGTCCATTCATCTATCAATTTCAATAAGATCTCCAGTAGAGTGAACGGGTCGTCGGATGCGCACTTATCAGATATTTAATTTACCCTGATGTAATAATGTTCTGGGACCCATATCTATTCGAAGTAATGTGTCTGTTGAAAAAGTGATTGAATACAATTAAGAACACATTTCGATTTAACAACGTTGTAGTTGAAAGCATTAATTAATGCAAGATTGTCCAAGTAGATATGTATAGTCGAATTTTTCGAGAGAGAGTTCCCGGATTCTTCTCGCGGCTGTAACGATGACATATATCTCTGCCTAAAAGACTTTGCAGGTATCAGAACCAGTTCATTGTAGAAAATTACAGAGCCCGCGACATTTTCTGCCTTTAAACCATCCATGTAGGTTGGGTCGTACCTTAGGACAGTGTTTGCGTCCGTTGGTGGTATTTTGATCCTAAACAAGCTATAGAAACAATTTGTTTTCCATATATCGATAGTTCAAATCGCCGTGAAGTTCCGTATACTCATATAGGTTTTAATCATTGTTATGATAAGATAAAGATCTCCATTCACGGAAACTTGAACTTTAGTTCATTTGTCCCATGTTAATACGATGAAGTTGTTGCGTAACCTTATATGTGGCAATTTTGCATATGAATAGGCCCGTTAAGCCTAACATGAGCCAATGAGACACATACAAACCTCTAAGTCGTCTCTAAGTTGCGCGACTTATTTTCAAAAAAAAAAAAAAAACAATTGATTGACAGTTTACTATCTGCATTATGGGACCTTCCCAATCAGAATGCTAACTATATTTACTAATAATTTCTGTCGAATTAATTTGATTTCTAGGCTACGAGGGCATTAGAGGAAATGAAATTGCTAATGAATGCTAAATTAATTAAGTTGTTCATGGACAAATATGATAGCAAAATAATTACTCTTACAGCGATATCGAATAAGATCGACAAATGTCGAAATGCCAAAGAAATTTTTATATTTAAACGTTTTACTATTAAATCTTGATTTTTTATGAAAAGAACCTTGAATTGCAGGAGCTATTTTGACGAAGGATTTTTATTATGTGGAACCAAAGATCACGATCGACGAATGTCGAAATGCGAAAGAAATATTGGAAATCAAACGGTTCACTATAAAAACAAGTTTTTTTACGAAAATATCCTTGAATCTCTGTTCCATTCATATTTATTGCAGAAGTTATTTTAACGAAGGAAATTATGTGAATTCCACGATCAACCAGAGATCAGTTAAGAGTTATTTTAGTGCACGACTTATTCATAAGCCTTTAAATAATCTCTGCGATAGTTAACTTCACGCAAACAGTAGAGTCAATGGGATTCTGTTTTACAAAACGACACTACTCATCAGATGTGAAGTATATCCAACCTGTAGTTTTGGGATAACTCAGTAGGTCATTCAGTCTAGACCTGGTTAGCCTGGTTAAAGTAAAGTTTTTGGTGGATTGGAAGGGTATTCGATAAGCTTTCTTTTATGTCTGCCCAACACCCAATGTCCAGTTACTAGTCAAAACATTCTCGATGTTTTCACTTCCTGTGTCTAGGTCATTCTGCTATTTTCAAGTTATTGAGGAAGGAATCTGAATAAACTTCTTTTAATAGACCCCACCGAAGCCCTTTGTTCCTTACAGAAAAACAGAACATAATTATTATTGTTGTTGGGTATTTGCAGTTTGCAATGGAGATATCCCGTTTTGGCTTACTAAACAGCACGTTCATTGCCACAGTTAAATCCATACGGAATGTAGGAATTTAATGAGAAGAATTTAATAAAAAACGAAGAAATTAACAAGAAGGAGTGTTATATTCGGCCATGCCGAATCTTATATACCCACCATCAAATCATTCATGTTTATGTAGAATTTTACTGATGTACTTACATTTTTGGGTTAGTAATAAGTCTTAAAGTTATTTTCAGAAGGGGACCTTGGTAAGGTCAATTATAAATCCATTTTCATTAAATTTATGAAAATTATTTTATTTCCTATAAAACTTTTTTATATCGAATTTTTATGAGAGATTTATGAGCAGATATGTTATGAGCAGATATGAGCATGCATCTCTTAGCGATAAAGTTATTTTCTGAAGGGGGCATTTTAATAGGGATAGGAGAAAACGTGAACCGATATTCTTATTTTCAATAAGGATCGATCCTTATAAAATTTGATAGGGAGATTTTGGCTCGCACGAAACTTGTGTATGTAGAATTTTGTAGTAATGAGCGTTGAATTCGTTGTCTAAAGGCCACATTATTAGGGGGTTACATAATAATGGACTCATCATATAATAATGGACTCATTTAAGAAAATGATTTTAGTTCCCATAAAACTTTTATATGTCTAATATTATTGTTATATATATGCTTCTTAAGGTAGATATGAGCATTAAAGTCGTTTTCTGAAAGGGACCTTATAGGTGGGATAGGGTCAATTATGTATAGGGTCAATTATCCTTATAAAATTCTACAAAGAGATTTATGAGACCATAAAACATGTTTGTGCCGAATTTCACCGCTATTGATGCTTCTCTTAGCCAGTTATGAGCGACAAAGTCATTTTCTGAAGGGGTCTTTATATGGGGGGTAGGGTCAATTATGAACCGATCCTTATAAAATTCTACGAAAAGATTTATGTCCCCATAAAACATGTTTGTGCCGAATTACACCGCTATTGATGCTTCTGTTAGTCAGTTGTGAGCGATAAAGTAATTTTCTGAAGGGTTCTTTGTATGGGGGGTAGGGTCAATTATGGACCGATCCTTATGAAATTCTATGAAGAGATTTATGTCACCATAAAACATGTTTGTGTCGAATTTCACCGCTATCGATGCTTCTGTTAGTCAGTTGTGAACGATAAAGTCATTTTCTGAAGGGTACTTTGTATGGGGGGTAGGGTCAATTATGGACCGATCCTTATGAAATTCTATGAACAGATTTACGTCACCATAAAACATGTTTGTGTCGAATTTCACTGCTATTGATGCTTCTCTTAGCCAATTATTGGCGATAAAGTCATTTTCTGAAGGGGACTTTATATGGGGGGTAGGGTCAATTATGGACCGATCCTTATAAAATTCTACGAAGAGATTTATGTCACCATAAAACATGTTTGTGCAGAATTACACCGCTATTGATGCTTCTGTTAGTCAGTTGTGAACGATAAAGTCATTTTCTGAAGGGTACTTTGTATGGGTTGTAGGGTCAATTATGGACCGATCCTTATGAAATTCTATGAAAAGATTTATGTCTTCATAAAACATGTTTGTGCCGAATTACAGCGCTATTGATGCTTTTGTTAGTCAGTTATTGGCGATAATGTCATTTTCTAAAGGAGGCCTTATATGGGGGCTAGGCGAAATCGTGGACCGATATTGCCCATTTTCAATACCAAACAAACTGGATCAACTATAAGTATCTGTGCAAAATTTCAGCTCGCTAGCTACTTCCGTTTGGACTCTATCGTGTTTTCAACAGACAGACAGACGGACAGACGGACGGACATGGCTAGATCGTCTTAGAATCTAATAAGGACCCAGAATATATATACTTTTATGGGTCTTAGACGAATATTTCAATGTGTTACAAACGGAATGACAAAAACAATATACCCCCATCTTTTTTGATGGTGGGTATAAAAAAATATATGAAGATTTTCATTTAAACCGTTCAATATGTTTGACAAGATATTAAGATGGATTATGTTTTCTTCAAGAAATTTAACAAAACATACAAGACTTTTTTTGTATGATTTTTAAAAATTTATAAAATAATCTACAATTAAACTCTTACCCACAAACAAATCTTCTTTAACAATTTCGACATTTTTTCATTAAATTATTTATTAAAAGTAGAAAAGAAAATATTAAATAAAAAACAAATTTGATATGTAGTAAATATAATAAATGATTGTGTTGTTTTTCGCTTAAAGACCAACATATTTTTACCAAAATATTTTAGCCATTTATTACTTCGTTTAGGTAATCATGCCTGCTTTTATTGAAGGATAAAATTGTTTTATGTTATTTTTTCATGCTATTTTTTAGAGGGGTAAAGAGGGATATAAATTAAGGAATATGATAAAAATAATTAAACAATACAATTTAAATGCATTTTCTTTACCATTCATTTTTTTCGTTTTTTATACAGTCATAATATTTATTTATACACATATTTTAATGTCATTTTTATTAAGCATACAGCAGTGACAGTGGAACCAGTTGTAGAAATTCATAAGGTATGTTATAAATATTACGGGATTATTATGAGCGTGTTTTAGTTAAGTTCTAGTTCTGTTCCAGTTCTGTTCTAATTCTATTCTAGTTCTGTTCTAGTTCTGTTCTAGTTCTGTTCTAGTTCTGTTCTAGTTCTGTTCTAGTTCTGTTCTAGTTCTGTTCTAGTTCTGTTCTAGTTCTGTTCTAGTTCTGTTCTAGTTCTGTTCTAGTTCTGTTCTAGTTCTGTTCTAGTTCTGTTCTAGTTCTGTTCTAGTTCTGTTTTAGTTCTGTTCTAGTTCTGTTCTAGTTCTGTTCTAGTTATGTTCTAGTTATGTTCTAGTTCTGTTCTAGTTCTGTTCTAGTTCTGCTATAGTTCTGTTATAGTTCTGTTATAGTTCTGTTCTAGTTCTGTTCTAGTTCTATTTTAGTTCTGCTATAGTTCTGTTATAGTTCTGTTATAGTTCTATTCTAGTTATGTCCTAGTTATGTCCTAGTTCTGTTCTAGATCTATTCTAGTTCTGTTCTAGTTCTGTTCTAGTTCTGTTCTAGTTCTGTTCTAGTTCTGTTCTAGTTCTGTTCTAGTTCTGTTCTAGTTCTGTTCTAGTTCTGTTCTAGTTCTGTTCTAGTTCTGTTCTGTTCTAGTTCTGTTCTAGTTCTGTTTTAATTCCGTTCTAGTTCTGTTCTATTTCTGTTCTAATTATGTCCTAGTTATGTCCTAGTTATGTTCTAGTTATGTTCTAGTTCTGTTCGAGTTTTGTTCTATTCTTGTCAGTTGTGTGATAAGATTTGACATATAGAATGTTATTTGTCACCTGCCCACCGTATGACCCACAAACATAGTAATTTCTATATTTGTACAATTACGTTTGTATCTAACCTACACACAGCTGTATACAAACATAAAATCAACATTATTTTCACTTTTATGATTTATTTCCTATTTCGGAGGGGGTTGCTTCATTCATTTAATTCATTCCTCATTATCATTATCATCAACATAATCATTATCTTTGTGATAAATACAAAAAACATAAATAAATAAATATTAAATAAATTATTTTTTGAATCAAACTTTCTGGTATTCAATTCAAATGAAATAAAAATAAACATATTTCGCAAATTAATGTTTAAAATGGAAAACTAATTATAATACCGTCTTGCATACCAAGATTCTGGCACACTCCTCGTGATCATAAATGGCGGCTAAATGTAAAGCGGTACGTCCGTGTTCTCCACCCTGTTGTATATCAATTTTATTACGATATTTACCCATTACACGTAACGATTTGACTTTATTCAATTCGGTTGCTAAGTGTACGGGAGCCTGTTTCTTTTCGTTAAGTATGCCGGTATTGACGGGGCTGGAATTAAATAAATTAAAAAAAATAAATTCTGTTGAACTTCAGGGGATCGTTTATAAAAATAAAAAGTCTTTATTATATTTAAAACATACTTAGAATTAAATGGAAAATCTCCTATTTGTCCATCTATTTATTGTTCTATATTTTTGTAATTTAAATGTCTTAAATATATAATACACACACGTGTTTTAAATTTTCCTCAACTTTTGGCAATTTTACTTTTTCCTTTAAAAAAATCTTTAAAAACAACACATTCACCACACTTGTCAAAAGCGGTATAAATCACTTCATTTATTTGAACTGTTTAAACATTCATACTGTTCAGTATATCACTGTTTTTGTAGAGAATAAAAATTGGAATACATCTTGGAAAGGAGTGACATAAAAATGAATTATAAAGAAAAATTAAGGGGGACAGGAAACCACCAACAAATTGGCAATTTAATTTGCACTCCCATTGAAAAACAAGGGGCCATTTAAAGAAGACATTTTAAAAAGTAGTTACGATGAATGATGCCACAAATGGTGGCTATTAAATGACTGTATGCCACCTTTTGGTAGGGGAAGACACCATGACAACTGTGGCCACTCAACAGTAACACGTACTCTCTACTACACAAACACACACACACACACACACACACACACACACACACACCTAACAACAATTGTGTATACTAAAAGGCATAAAGAAATATTTTAAAATTACACAAAATACTTACATTGAAAGTAAAAAGTCCAAGGCCTCGTATGAATCACATTCAACGGCCATGTGTAATGGTGTGTTACCAGCATTATCCCTGATATTGAAATCTAGGCAAACAATGGAAAAGACAACAATTACGATGTAAAGACATTTCTAGAAGATTTACATTTATTTTGCATTTTATATTCTAGATAAATTAATTACCTCCATTTTGATCTCGCATATAACGTAAAATATTAACCCTATTACGTGCAGCTGCCTGATGTGCTGCCGTTCGTCCTTTGCCATCTTGTAGAGATAAACGTGAATTATCTGCCTGATATAAACGCTTGAAATCATCCAGATTTCCAGCTTCTGCAGCCTGGAAAAATTAAGGAAAATTGTTTTTTAATTTAATTATTTAAAATATATTTTAGAAGTATTGAAAATAGCTAGAAGTTTTAAATGTGAAACTTAATTGTTCATTCCATTTATAGTTCAGTTCTAGTTCATTTATATTACAGTTCTAGTGCTGTTCTAGTTCAGTATCTGTCAAGTTTTAGTTCAGTTCTGGTTCAGTATCTGTCAAGTTTTAGTTCAGTTCTAGTTCAGTTCAAGTTCAGTTCTAGTTCAGTTCTAGTTGAGTTCTAGCTCAGTTCTAGTTCAGTTCTAGTTCAGTTCTAGTTCAGTTCTAGTTCAGTTCTAGTTCAGTTCTAGTTCAGTTCTAGTTCAGTTCTAGTTCAGTTCTAGTTCAGTTCTAGTTCAGTTCTAGTTCAGTTCTAGTTCAGTTCTAGTTCAGTTCTAGTTCAGTTCTAGTTCAGTTCTAGTTCAGTTCTAGTTCAGTTCTAGTTCAGTTCTAGTTCAGTTCTAGTTCAGTTCTAGTTCAGTTCTAGTTCAGTTCTAGTTCAGTTCTAGTTCAGTTCTAGTTCAGTTCTAGTTCAGTTCTAGTTCAGTTCTAGTTCAGTTCTAGTTCAGTTCTAGTTCAGTTCTAGTTCAGTTCTAGTTCAGTTCTAGTTCAGTTCTAGTTCAGTTCTAGTTCAGTTCTAGTTCAGTTCTAGTTCAGTTCAGTTCAGTTCTAGTTCAGTTCTAGTTCAGTTCTAGTTCAGTTCTAGTTCAGTTCTAGTTCAGTTCTAGTTCAGTTTTAGTTCCGTTCTAGTTCAGTTCTAGTTCAGTTTTAGTTCAGTTCTAGTGCAGTGCTAGTTCAGTTTTATTTCAGTTCTAGTGCAGTGCTAGTTCAGTTTTAGTTCTGTTCTAGTTTAGTACTAGCTCAGTTCTAGTTCTGTTCTGGTTTAGTTTTAGTTCAGTTCTGGTTCAGTTCTAGTTCAGTTTTAGTTCAGTTTTAGTTCAGTTTTAGTTCAGTTCTAGTTCAGTTCTAGTTCAGTTTTAGTTCAATTCTAGTTCTGTTCGTTTTTTTTCTAGTTATGTTTTAGTTCTGTTCTACTCTTGTTCGGGTTTTATTGTATCAGAGGTGATAAAAAGGGACATTCTTGTTCATACTACTAACCGGATTATTACTGTAGCCAAAAGATGAGTTACACAAAAACAGTTTGCTTTTATTTTTGTAAGATTTGTTATTCTGATATTGCCAAAATCTCTTTAAAGTTCATGCAATAAATATGTTTTTCAACAACTGAACAACGTTTAATCTTTTTTAAGGATTTTCTTTAAAAGCTCTTAATAAAGGCTCTTTAAATTAAAAATATCTTTAAGTAACAAATATTTATTCAATTTGCTATATTTTCGATCAGCATAGGTAACTATTGAAATAATATATAATAGTATTAAACATATACAATATTGATTAGTTATTTATTTGTATATTGTTAATAATTATTTTCCTTTTAATCACAAAAACATAACAAAAGCGGCAACGGCATTCGACTCATCATTCTATGTTAATTCCTTTAGAGTTTTTTTCATATTTTTTTGTATTATTTGTGGTCTTGTATTGTTAAGAATTATACTTTTTATTTATGTATATTCGCAAACAGCGTTAAATCGCTGCCGCCTTCAGTATGTTTATACACAAAAGCAGGTAATTATTAAGAGTTTGTTCAACTTAATGCTTATTTTTTGTGTGTAAATAGTAAAAAAACTCCAAATCCTCTTAAAAAAACATGATGAAAGGCAACTTTGTTCCTATAGTGATATTAGCAGGCAGCCAAATTGTTTATTTTCTTCAAGTGGTCAAAGTGCCATGTCAAGAAATCTTAACTGTCATGTATGTGATAGCATACATGGAATACATTCCCAGAATAAATACACAATTATGTTAATATAAATTCATAGAAAATAAATGAAACAAAAAAAAAAAAAAAATCATAAAGTAAATAAAACTAAATTCATATGTATGTTTGTTTATGTTGTCAGTATAAGTATATGTATGTGTTAAGAAAATTCTGGATATAAAAGATGAATTACAAATTAGTTAAATGTTTTAGGAAATAAATCAAAAATAATACCTTCAGGTGCTGCAGGAAAATATGTTTAATAAAGGAAGATATATGTAAAAACTAATAAACTATTGGTACGTTTTCCACTCGTCAGTTTTGTAGATTTTATTTATGATGAAAATTTAACAGAAAAAGAGGAAAACATATTTAAATTTTGATTATGATAACGATTTAAGTATTATAAAACAGTTGTAAATTTAGCAAGGGATCGAGGATAATTTTAGTTCAGATCCATTTTAGTTCTATTTCAGTACTAGTTCAGCTTTAGTTTAGTCCGATTTAGTTCAGATCTTGTTCAGTTCTAGTTCAGTTCTATTTCAGTTCTATTTCAGTTCTAGTTCAGTTCTAGTTCAGTTCTAGTTCTAGTTCTGTTCTCGTTCTGTTCTAGTTCTGTTCTAGTTCTGTTCTAGTTCTGTTCTAGTTCTGTACTAGTTCTGTTCTAGTTCAGTTCAAGTTCAGTTCTAGTTCAGTTCTAGTTCAGTTCTAGTTCAGTTCTAGTTCAGTTCTAGTTCAGTTCTAGTTCAATTCTAGTTCAATTCTAGTTCAGTTCTAGTTCAGTTCTAGTTCAGTTCTAGTTCAGTTCTAGTTCAGTTCTAGTTCAGTTCTAGTTCAGTTCTATTTCAGTTCTAGTTCAATTCTAGTTCAGTTCTTTTTCAGTTCTTCTTCAGTTCTAGTTCAGTTCTAGTTCATTTCTGGTTTACTCCTAGTTTAGTTCTAGTCCAGTTCTAGTTAGTTCTGGTTCAGTTCCAGTTAAGTTCTAATTCAGTTCTACTTAAATTTTAGTTCAATTCTACTTCAGTTCTCGTTTTTAATGAAAAATATTAATCGGAAAAATATTTTTTTCTTATTTTTTATCTTAAAAGCTTTTTAATATTCAATTACATGTTCATCCTATCAAATCATGTAGATACAATTTCGTTTTTAATTATTTTACAACCAATGCACTAACTTATTTTACTTAGGTATATTATAGTTGGCAACAAATATTGAATTCATTAACCGTTTAATTGCAAATGTATTAAATAACAAAAAAAAAAAAAAAAAAATCTGACATGATTTTCATACTATTCTTTAGATTTCATTAATAAACCGTGTAATTTACAAACTATTACATTAATTAAATTCTTCGTAAAAAAAGTATATTATTTATTTTAATGAATAAAGTAAAAACAGATAAATCTGTTAGATATTACGAAATTGTTTTTATTAATAAATATTATTAAATCTTATGACAAAATTATTAAAACCAGGTATTTTATCTCTTGTAGGTGTTGTCATAATACAAATCTTTTATTTTCCATATTTAGTATTTATTTTTTCTTAATTTTATTAAACATTTTTATTTTTTTTTAATAATAAATATTTATTGCGTATTTTGTTTATGTAACAATCGCTCAGTTCATTATTGATGAAATGTAATTACATTTTTCCACCTCGTCGTATGATTGATATCTTCATATTTGTTTAATGTTTTAGCTTTTATTTTTCTTTATGTGTATCTTTTGGAAATTAATTACCTTACCCGGGGTCATCAAACGCTTACAATTTCGTCTATAAAGATTAATTAAGCTTTTTGGTGAATTGTTTTTAACTTTAACTTTTGGTGAAACTAATAAATGGTTTTTATTGGAAATACAAATATTTTTAAAAAAATATTTTCTATGATTTTTGTTTACCGCTGTGTTACTTCTTGACGTTCATTTATAGATCATTTTCGTTGAAATATTTACTGAATATTGTATTGCATACCTGTATGTATGTTTGTTTGTATTTGTATATTTTAAAAAATCCTTTTGTCCTTGCAAAATATTTTCTGTTGCCTTTTTGGTTGGTTAAATACATACATATACTATATTCAAATAAAAGGATGGTGCAATTTTGTTCGAACAAACAATTTACGCTTTAAAGTAAAATGAACTTTTTGAGAAAAGAACTACTAAAGTACATTTGAGAGACTACAATGGCCGATTTAGTATAACTTGGGTCAAAAATGTGACATTTACCTTGCTCATATATTCATTATGAGAGCAATTTAAATATAATAAGTAGACTAGAAAATGTGGACATGGTACCAACTTCCGTTGTAATTCACATTATGTTTACTGTTAAAAAAAACAAGAACAACACTGTCGAAGAGCGACCCTAATGAATATGTTTGTGCATGAATGAACGTCAAATTTGTTACTTCCCACAAAGTTTTTTTTTTACATTTCACTCAACATTTATCGTTTGGTAAAAATGTAAAATCTGATGTCAGTTTATGTCAAATGGATTAGGTAGATATAAAAGTTGGCAAAAGTATTTTTTTTTACATTTTTGTCAGATCAAAACCAAATAATTTAAAAATCATGCTGTTAGGGTTTGTTGTCACATTTGTGGAATGTAAACGTGTGAACTTCTGATTTTATATTCGAAATCATTTGTTAACAACTTCTACGGAAGTGATATTAAATAAGTTCTAAAAAAAAGGATTATTATAAAACATAAAATAATTAAAACTGATCGAACTTCTCGTTCGAACTTTGTAAATACTTTCTGCCGGTTTCTCTAAATGCGGAAGAACATTTTCATTCTTACAAATATATTGAATAAATTAAAAATTTTGTTTTATTTTCAATATATATATATATATAAGAAAGAAAATATTGTTTAGATATTGTGAAACAAGCAGTTTACCTGATAGTTCAGTTCTATTTCAGTTCTAGTTCTAGTTCAGTTCTAGTTCAGTTCTAGTTTAGTTCTAGTTCAGTTCTAGTTCAGTTCTAGTTCAGTTCTAGTTCAGTTCTAGTTCAGTTCTAGTTCAGTTCTAGTTCAGTTCTAGTTCAGTTCTAGTTCAGTTCTAGTTCAGTTCCACTTCAGTTCTAGTTCGGTTCTAGTTTAGTTCTACTTCAGTTATATTTATATTTATATTTATATATTGCTAATATTGCTATTTTTTACCAAAAAGTTTTATTGGATGATATCATCTCCACTACAACATATTTTTTAACGGTTAAAGTTTAACAATTGATTTCTTTTATGACAAAAATTGACAAAAAATTTTATTTTTTGTAATTGTATGCTTGTTCCAAGTTTTAAGTTAAAACACCTCAAAGACATCTCGACAGATTAGACTTGAGATACATAACTGATTTCATCAACAAAGTTGTCTTCACTACGCAAATCTAGACAAAATGACGATTTTTAAGACACTTTTATGTCAAAAACCTGCAGTGTTGAAGAAATTCTGATGCTATATTCGGATTTAGCAATCCTCAATCCTTTAAAACTGTATACGTTGGCTTAAACATTAATTGAACTATGTTATCCTTACAATATTAATACATAATGGCGTATACTTAATATAAACCTATGCAAATAAATAAATATTAAGTATACGCATAATTGTCATAATAAATTGATTTAAAAAAAATTGAAAATAATAAAAAACCACCGACAACCATTGAAAAATGGTTGTCAACATTTCCCATACACATTACCTGCATAAAATCATCGATAATTATTTTCGGTACCGGTGTCATGCGTAACATTCTTGTCCACTGTGTTGGTAATTTAAAAGGAGCATTTACCGTAAATTCAGCACCACGAGCACAGCCGTTAATTAAACAACGTATTGGTCTTACAATAACATCGCGTTTTGCAGAAGTTTTCATATTCGAACTTGTCGAAAACATAAATTATTTTTTTTTACAATGTTATTGTTGTTTAATAAATAATATGAAATGGTTTATTTTTATTTTTTAAAAAAACACTTCATTTGTTTATATTTTTTGTTATTTTTTCGTATACTAAAACATGTAATTCATTTTTGTTTTAGGTTTATGTTGATTTTGTTTTTCTTTAAAGAAGAGCTTGTAGACAAAGTTTTGTTTATCTTAAAGATATTTTCGTTTTTTGTTTAAATATTTACATATTTATTGTTTAAATTTTCCTAAATATTTTCTTTTCTGCACGATTTATTTTGCCACGTTTCGTTATTTTATTCAAATTTTATTTTCAATCAAATTATATTTTCTTAGATTTTATTTTGCCTGCATTTTGTTTTTTATTTTTTATTTTTATTTTGTTTTTGAAATTTAGTAATGATTTATTTACATTTTATTATTTGTTTGTTTTAAAAAAGTTTTGCTTTGTTTTTGCGTAAAATTTTAGTTAAGAAAATTTTTATTTGTTAGTTTTATGTATTTTTTTTTTTTGTTAACATATTGATAAGTTTAAGTGATTGGTTTGTTGTTAAAAGGATTAAAACATTATATTGTGTGTGTGTGGTTTTCCTTTTTATATGGAAAATTTGTTTGTATATGTGTAGTAGAATGTAAGATTAGGGAGGTATTACATATATTTATACATAATCTCATGTTGTTTTTTTTATTTTTTTTTAGCAATAATTGTTGTTTGAATATTTCGTATCCTTTAACTTAGTCTATGTACTAGTCATGAACTAGTCGACCTAAGTCTATATTGTTCGGTCTTTCGACTAGACTATTGACTTGTCTATAGACTAGTCCTTGATCTCCTTTTTAGACTATTCTATGGGCTAATCTATGGACAAATTTATATTCTACTCTATGGATGAATCTTTTGACGAATCTATGAACTAAACTATTGACCAGTCTATATGCTGGTTTATTTGTGTTGACTAGTCTATGGACAAGTCTATTGACTAGTCTATGGACTAGTTTATTCGCTAGCCTATAAACTGATCTATGGTTTAGGGCATTGACTAGTTTATTAGCTTGCCTACAGACCTGCCTGCATAGTCTATTGATTAGTCTTTTAGATAAAAAGTCTATTGACTAGTGTATGATCTAGTCTACTGACTTTATAAACTAGTCTATGGACTAATGTGTTGACTTGTCTTTTGACTAGTTCGTGGAGTAATCTATTGACTAGAGCATGATTTGTGAACTAGTCAGTTGACTAATTTATGAACTGGTATATTGACTATTTTATGATCTAATCTATTGACCATTCTATAAACTTGTCTACTAAGTTTATGATCTAGTCTATAGATAGGTACACAGTATAGTTTGTTGTCTAGTCTATTGACTATGGACTGTCCTCTTGATTAGTGTATGGTCTAGTCTATTCACTAGTAAGTTGACTTATTTGTGGACTAGTCTATTGACAAGTGTATGGATTAGTCTTTTGACTATTCTATGAAGTAGTGACTGACTATTATATGATGTGTGTATAGGCAAGTCTTTTCACTCTGTGGACTAGTCGCTTGATTAGTGTAGTGACTAGTCTTTTGACTGGTGTATGGACTAATCATTTGACTTTTTTATGAACTCGTCTACTAACTATTGTATGAACTAGTCTAATGACTAATGTATGGACTTTTCTATTGACTTGTCTGTGGTCTAGGAATTAGTGTATGGTCTGGAATTTAGTATATTGTAATTAGTATATGGACTTGTATATTGACTAGTGCACGGAGAAGTGGATTAGAGTAGTGACTAGTTTTTTGACTAGTGTATGGACTAGTCATTTGACTATTGTATGAACAAGTCTAATGACTAATGTGTGAACTAGTCTATTAACTTGTCTGTGGTCTAGGAATTAGTGTGTTGACTAGTTTATCGATAAGTGTGTAAACTAGTATATGGACTAGTCCTTTGACTAGTCTATGGTCTTTGTATTATTGTGTTGATTGATCTATGGACTGTCGACTAGTGTGTAATCTAGTCTATTGATTAGATTATGGGCTAGTATATTGATTAGTATATGCAGAAGTCTATGGACTAATCTAAGGATTAGTGTGTTGACTAGTCTATTGACTTGTATATAGACTAGTCGGTTGACTAGTGCATTAACTAGTCGGTTTACCAGGGCATTAACTAGTCTTTTGACTAGTGTGTGAGCTAGTTATTTGACTATTCTATGAACTCTTTTACTGACTATTGTATGAACTAGTGTAGTGACTAGTGTATGGGCTAGTCTATGGACTGGTCTACTGGTTATTGTCTAAACTAGTCTATTGACTAGTGTATGGCCTAGTCTATGGAATTGTCTATGTATATGAACTAGTCTATTGACTAGTATATGAACTAGTCTATGAACTAGTCTATTGACTAGTGTGTGAACTAGTATATGGACTTGTCTATTGGCTGTTCTTTAGACTGCTGACTAGTGTGTGTACTAGTATATAGATTAGATTATGGACTAGTGTATTAACTACTCTATGGAGTAGTCTACTGACTAGTCTATGGACTGATCTAGAGATATGTGTGTTGACTAGTCTATTAACTTCTATATGGACTAATCTATGAACTAGAGTATGAGTAGATTGATTTGTGTATGAACAAGTCTATTGACTAGTCTATGGACTGATCAAGGTATTCGTGTGTTGACTATTCTTTTCACTTGTACATTGAATAGTCTATGTACTAGTCTTTTAACTAGTGTGTGTCCTCGTCTATTGACTGGAGTATAAATTAGTCTATTGGTGTATGAACAAGTCTATTGACTTGTATACAGAATGAAATTTGGACTAGTTTATTACTGCTTTGTATACTTTTCTATTAAACATTCTGATTTGACTATTGATTAGATCTATTATGATTAATTTTGCATATATTTAATGAGTTTATTAAATTCTCCATAAACATTTAAATCTACTAACAATATGCAACAATAATTAAAATTCTATTAAATATATTGTTAATATTTCCTTTCTACATATTATTACTAAATTAGTTAGAATTATATATTTTGAATTAATTAAATACAGCAGAATTTATTAAAATTCATGATTATTGTCATTCTTTGTTTGTTTTTTTATTTACTCAGCCGTTTTTTCAAAAACCAACAAAATGTGGTTAAAATGTAATTTAAAATTAACTGGTTGAGTGTTTACATTGGAAATATAAATAAAAAAATTTCTTTATGATATTTGGAATTCATTAAAAATTTAAGAACATATGAAAAATAAACAAATCTTTAAGTGATGGAATACAGAAAAGACTAAAACAACTTTTTAAAGACTAGCATAGTTAATATATTTTCTACAAGTTGTGTTTCTTTCTTAAAAAAACAAGTCAATTATTTGGAAATTTTTCCTAAATTTTTTGACATTATTTAGCCTTAGGATTTATGTGTGTATTTATCAATTGATGATTGAATAAGTATTGTGTTTAAAGCTTACAAAAAAGCGTTACATAATGGATAATAATATCATTAATAAGTTTTGATTTTCTTTTAGAAATAATCCCTTGTGAATGAAACGTGTAAAAGTTTAATATTATTTTAACAACTTTTGTATAAAAATAGAAACATAAAACAAAACGAATTGAATGAAATTTCATAATCTAAAAGCATTTAATTTATAGAAAATAAATTAAGCAGCCTTAAGCTATGCTACATATATGTACTACTTTTTAAGCGAAAACAATAATTTAATTTTTTTAAGAATTTTTTTTTTAATTATGGTCCTACAAACTCATATGACCCTAGCTCATCCTTAAGGTTGATTATTTAATAATCTAAAAATTTTAGAATTAAATATTTTGTTTTAGATTTTAGTTTTAAAATTTATTTAATAAAACCTATAACTACCTACACTGAAATTGAAAATCTTAAATTTTAAATTTTACAAAAAAAAAAAAAAAAATGCTTTAATATAATGTTATTACAAAAAATTAATACAATTACATTGGCAGCTTATATGTGTATGAATAAGTGAATTTATTGCTTTGTTTTCCATTTAAATCTACTACATTTACTGTTACAATGCGAAACGTATAAAATCAATGACAAATATTAACAGCAATGCAGATAGATTTAATTATATTTGTAAATTTATTGAACAATTTTAATATAAAAATTGGCGGCATATATAGCAGCAGCAGAAAAAGAAAAACAAGCAAAAATGTTATATTCGTTTATAACGAATCTTAGATACCCACCACCGGAAGAATGTGTGTTGTAGATTTAAAGTAAATTTAAATGATTATCAGAATGATTTTCAATTGTATATATATCGAGATTTTGAAGGTTAAAGTGGATCATATAAGTTCCATATAGGTTTTTTGGTTCAACATTTATTTATGATTGATTGGCCATATGGAGGCCAAAGAAATCGAGTCCTCTTTGGAGGAAAAGGAGTGACTAAAGTAGAGATATTACGACTGGACTACATAAGGAGAAAGTTGTAGTGTAGTTGTTGCTATGGTTGACAGTCCTTGGCCAATAATATCGGGTCATTCCGGTAATTAAAACCAGCTGTCGAGGAATGGGATAAGGATGTAATATTAGTTGCAGTTTGCAGGTTCACTTACTATATGGCAATCAAAATATATCGAATTTTCATTGGAGGAGAAAGTCTTAAGCCTCAATCCAGCTAAACTTAAAACATTCATTGAATGTCTACTATGAAGGTGATACTGATATGGGGTCGTTTCTCACCTGAGGCACTTCTCAAGGATAAGGGGCGCACTGCAGGCCCGATAGAGGCGTAGGGGTATTTCTTCGAATTTTATATATATATACATCCTCCTTCCAAAGTAACTAACTAGCTAGCTAACTAACTAACTAACTAACTAACTAACTAACTAACTAACTAACTAACAAACTAACTAAATAACTAACTAACTAACTAACTAACTAACTAACTAACTAACTAACTAACTGACTAACTAACTTACTAACTAACTAACTAACTAACTAACTAACTAACTAACTAACTAACTAACTAACTAACTAACTAACTAACTAACTAACTAACTAACTAACTAACTAACTAACTAACTAACTAACTAATTAAATAACTAACTAACTAACTAACTAACTAACTAACTAACTAACTAACTAACTAACTAACTAACTAACTAACTAACTAACTAACTAACTAACTAACTAAATGCTTATGAAGATGAAATTGATATCTCCTTTACTCCTAGACAAAAGGATACCGCCGATCGACATAGTTAATTATTCAAATGTTTTCCTGGATCGGAAATTCAATTATTGACATCGGAGCAACATGAACCTCGGAAACCCACAGGCGCGAAATGAGGCCTAACTAACTAACTAACTAACTAACTAATTAACTAACTAACTAACTAACTAACTAACTAACTAAATGCTTATGAAGATGAAATTGATATCTCCTTTACTCCTAGACAAAAGGATATCGCCGACCGACATAGTTAATTATTCAAATATTTTCCTGGATCGGAAATTCAATTATTGACATCGGAGCAACATGAACCTCGGAAACCCACAGGCACGAAATGAGGCCTATAACGTATTCTCTTTGTAGTGAATTATTCGGTCCAATCTTGCCGATAGATCACAAATGCGTATGTTTTGATGTGCGTTGTGTAAAAGTTTAATACCCTACTGTCACCGAAATAGACTTTTCTGTGGGACCATGAGCATTATGTTATTTAAGTCTTTGGAAACATTGTTACATAATCCCCTACTGAAATATATATAAGATATAAGGCAGTGGTATGAAACGTCATCAAACTGAACACTCGAACAACGGACTAGACAAATAATACGACGAAAACTTTGAAGCACTGATCCCAGATAGGAAATTATGGTCAAGAGGAATATTAAAGCAAGAGGCTTTAAACTGGAGGGACAAAACTGGCCGGAAACACAGGATAACTGTGTTTATAATTAGGAAGTGCGGATTAATAAACTAAAGAATGTAAAGAGAAGCGTGAAACTCTGAAACACTTTCCTTTCTATTGCTTGTCTATCGTCGAAATGACAAACAAATATCTAAAGGAAAGAAACAATTCCGATTATAACAATCCTCATAAACAACGATTGGAAAAATCTAAGGAATTACGCTCATGAAACTGAGTTTCGAAACATCTAACATTAACTAATACTTTCAACTACTATATAACATTCCAAATAATGAAGTTCACAATAGGCCTGATAGTGATCTGGAAGATTTGACATTTGGACACAACGAAGTTATAGCATCCAAACTCAAAACATGAACTCTAAAATACTTCTCCCTCTAGGTCTGTGCAACGGTACTGAAACCCATAAGAAATGTTCAGTTTTCTTTCCTTTTTTTTCGAAATTTCTCCACTATTTCTGAATGTGTTACAAACGAAATGACTAAAATCAATATACCCAACCAAAATTGTAAATGAATTTTGTTTAAAATTGTCTATAAAATTATTTGCAATTTAAACAAGTGTAATAAACAGTTCATATCTTAGCCAAAAGAACGTATACAGTTGAATGATTTTTATAAAAATTATATTGTAAGTGACAGTAAAAAAAAACTTATGATGGAACACAATGAAAATTTATGAGTCAAAATATAAAATTTTATGATTGCAAATGGGGAATATGTTTTAATCCTAATATTATAAACCTATATCTAAATTTTTATATAAAGTAGTTCTTTTTTTGTGTGTCTGGCTGGACCGAATTTTTGAATATGAAATAGATTTCTGCCTGGAAACGTCTATATTATTTTACGAAATTTATGTAATAGAAAAAAGTACCTTTTTGAAGCATGAAAAAGTTCCTTAAATATCCCTTATAGAAGATTTTATTGTTACTTTTCATTATTCAAATAGTACCTTTGGCAGGTTTCTCTTAATAGTACTATTAATATTGGTACGTAAAATAAAATTTGTAAGAATAAAGTTTTTGGTACTTTTGTGTTTTCTTTAAGATAAAAACATTTGAAATTAAATATGAATAAGATTCTATATGAGAACGATTTTTGGTACTGTTTGCTTTTTTCAAATAGTGCATTTTGCTTTGATGCAGAAATATATTACCGTTTATCTAATCATAACAAAAGCTTTCAGACAGAAGTCCGAACAGTAATGGAATTTGAAAATTAGATTAGAATAAATATGGTTCCTACAGGACTAAATAAATAACCCGACAGCAAGAAGGCAATTAAGACGATATCTAAGACCGCATTGGATTGCGAGAAAGGTTTAACTGAATTCTCTCCCAGAGGTAAGGTTTACATCATATGAGTACCAAGCCACTTGGGAGTAGTTGGCAAGGAAAAGGGCGTATGTTATAGCTTCGAAGAGAAGAAAGCTCGAGTTAGTTAATCTGATGAAGACAAAATCATACGAAGCACCCAAAGCTAAGTTAACACTATAGGTGAGGGAATCCCTTAAGGGCTCTTGTAATAATGAAACCACTATAGTGGTGTAGGGTATAAAAAACATTGCGTTACTGACTCTCTGATTCATTTTCAAAGAGCCCTAAAGGCTAAATCTGAAATTTTCACTGTAGAAGTGTTTTTTTGGTTATAAAGATCTACTAAGAAGGGATTTTCGAAAATGTTTATACCCTACACCACTTTAGTGGGGATAGTATATTGGGTTTGTGCTGATGTTTGAAACATACAAAAATATTCGTCCTATTCCCACCTTAAGGTATACCAATCGGCTTAGAATAATTTTTGGAGTCGATTAGGCTATGTCCGTCCGTCCGTCTGGCTGGCTGTCCGTATAAACTTTGTGCGCCCAAGGACGAAGCCTATTGAAAATAGTTAAAATCGGTCCATTATTTCGACTAGTCCCTATGCAACCGTACACCCCACCCCCCCAAATAGGGCCTTTAATCTTATAATTAATTTAAATGATCTATTATGTCTACAAAAGTCGACAAAACTTAGTTTTATAGAACTTTAAATGACCCTAGCTCGATACAACTTCAGAAATTGCCTTAATGGTCAAAATTCACTTACAAACACTAATAACACATGAAGTAGACTTAACTCCCCTTACCAACACTTATAAGGATAGGGCCATATTTTGCCTTATTCCCCTTTGAGCCCTCTTGTAAAAAATCTCTTTTTTTGCCAAAAAAAGTAATAAAATCTAAAATATTATTTCATATCAGTTTTCATATGATTAACTTTCCCCCCAAAACAAAAATATTTTCTTCATAAACAGTCTGTTAATGTTTTCATGGTTAAATTTTAAATGAGTTTTTGTTGTAATTAAGTCTTTAAACATATCATTATATTAAATAAAATGTTTATATAATTAATTTAACGTTAAAAATAAATAGTATGTCTTAGTCACTGCAGACATGATGGCGTATACTTGATATTTTCATATGAAATTAAATAAATATTAAGTATACGCACTGTAAGTTTATGAATGCCTTAATTACCACATAGATTAAAAACTAGTTGAAATAATCGTAACTAGTTAATATTAAACAAAAAAGAAATTTATAAAATGAATATTTGGAAGAATTTGCTGAAAAGGTCCTTTATGGTACCTTAGATCGAAACTAAGCAGAACTCAAGATAACTAATAGCACTTTTTGAAGTGATGAAATATGTAACGATTTTACCGATTTTCAATTTCAAATACATCTTTTAGCTATTTTTTAGAACCTTAAAATGTTTTAAACCGAAAGACAGACGGACAATAGGACTTACATTCCTTGGAATCTAATAAAAATCCTGAATTTAATAAAAATAATATATTAGGTTTTATGACTTAGAACATTTTAAAAATAAACCTTAAATAAATTTCCAAAAAAAATATTTCATTTCATTAAACTGTTGCTTTTAATTATTAAATAAATATTTTCTTTTTTTAAGAATTCGTTTCAACTTTAAATCTTTTAACCAACAAATAAATTTTCTTTTATTTTAGTTAATGGTCTTGTACACTACTCTCAGGTGAGTTAATCTTTTCCTATCTCTCTATAATATTTAATATTTATGTTTTTAAATTTTAAGTTAAATTTCAAAAGAACATTTGATATTTTTTAAATACCTTTTTAAAAATTATCCTTTTAATATTGTTTACTAAACAAAGAAAAGACATTTTTAAATATATTTAATTTCTAGCAACCATTTATGCTAAAGAAATTTTTAATGTTCTTGTGGTTTCAAAATAAAAAAACATAGCATGACATCAGAAACGTATAAGAAATTCAACTAAAAAAGTTTAAAGGTTTTTGTTTAGAAGAAAATAACCTTTTACTAAAACAAAGGAATTTCTAAAGACTTTGAAAATCTTGGGATAAAGTCTTTTGAAGTGAGTTTATAATTTGTTAGATTTCATTTAATCAAAGGGTTTAAATGTTAAAAAAAAAAACTGAATTAACCCTATGTGGAGTTTTTAACAGATTTTAGAATGAAATAATCCGATTTAAGCAAAAATTCCAATTAAAATTACAAAAAATAAATATAAATATTTAAAAAAAAAAAAACATAAACTTGAGCGGCTTTGTTAACTTTAAAAGGTTTTTTATATTCTTCATCTTCGTATAGGTCTGTCATTCCTTTTGTTATTTCCAAAATATTTTTTTTTCAAGCTCTATAAAGTACATACGTATATAATCTAGATCCTTATAGATAGCAAAATATATTAAGTTATGTCCGTCTGTCTGTTGAATTAATAATATAAATTATTAAAATATTAAATAATTCAAGATAATTAATAAATTAAATAATATTTAATAAGTTAAATAATTCAATATAAATAGCGGAAAAAATTGGCCCATAAAAAACGGCGATATCAGTGAACAAAATTCCGAAAAAATCTATGGTAATGCAGTTTTATTGAAGCTTTAGGTTGATTTAAATGTTAAAAAAAGGTTTATATGATTTCTTGTAGAATTCTTGGGACAAAAAGTTTTATACTTATTAAATTACTTCTGGGTGCGGCTTGGGTATATGTGGAGGCACTTTTAGAACAAATGAAAATTGCCAAATATCAAATAACGAATAAACCGAATTTATATCAATTAACCGATTAAGAAAAACTTATTATTAAACAATAAAATTACTACTTATATATCTTATACAAAATTCAATATGTTTATAATAAATTAACTTTCTGCATTAATATCTTAATTACTTTTCTATAATGAAGAATATTTATTGGATGATTTGTACAACAATACTTCCGAAACATTGTAATAAGTTGTTCTGATTAATTTACTTCTAGAATGGGTTCATGCAGAAACACTTCAAATTTCTGAAAAGAAATCTTGAAAATAATGATATCGACTTTACTTCTAGATCCAGTTTTGAAGAACAGTATTGAATTTCTAAAGTATTTCTAATAAGTTCTTCTGCAATAGATAGTTATATATTTATATATTGGAATTTATTTATTGGAACTTGTAAATATCAAAAACTTAATATCTTTATATAGAATAGAATTTCACATGAAAATAATTTCTAATATTTGAGAAAAAAAACTTAAAAGAATTGAATTTTACATGAAAAATTATAATTTTGTTTGTTATAGGAAGAAAAATATTGTAGAAAAGAGACATTTAAAAATAAACATCAACTTGCTTTTTATTCGATTAACCGAAAAATTTTGAATTACCCGCTTATTAACCGGTCAACTTAAAATCCCAAATAATTATTTGTCGAATAAACCGAATAAGACCAAAACCCGAATAATTGAATACTCTAGTGCATGTTCTTCTATAATTTTTAAAACATGCTATATATAACATCCCTAATAATCGTTAGGATTGTAACTTTTAGAATTTTTTTTCAAAATGTAATCGCAAATATTTGAATAGAAGATTAACAAAAAATTTAAAATTTTATTAAAATTTAAAATAAAATAAAAATTTCGCGCTTTTTACAAAAAAAGTATATAATTATTAAATTTAAATCTGCAAATGAACAGAAAATGTATTTTTTAAGTAATTTATGAGCCCTGATTGGCTTATGTAACTGTTTTTTAACAGCAGTAATTGTGGGCTTATACATGGTGCCAGGGCCAAAATTTTTGTATCCCCCTAACTTTAAAAAATATAAAATTCTACAGAGAACTCTAATAAACGTCAGGAAAGCGTTTATTTTTTATTTTTGTCATTCTAAAAGTGCTAAATGTTTCACTGTGCTCTGTAAAGGCATGAAGCGGCGTTTACAGCCGAACAAAATATATAATGGACACGCTGATCCTAGTAGAATGTCTTGGTAAGTCAGGACATTAGGAAAATGGAGAAAGTAAGTAAGGGCCTAGAAACAGAAATATAACACCGTTTACCTAATAGTTACACAAGCTTCCAGGTGAAGTCCGCATAAAAACCGAATGTTTAAATTTGATTGCAATAAATATGTATTGCGTCCACAGGGCTTAATAGACATATTTACCGACAGCAGGTGATAAAATTAAATCTAACATCGTATTGGATTGTAAGAAAGCTTTAACTGAATATTCTCCCAGAGGTACGGTTTACATCAATTGGGTACCAGGTCACTCGGGAGTATTCGCAACGAAAGGGCGAATGTAATAAGTAGCTTTAAAGAGAAAAGATCTCGAGGTAGTTAACCTAATGAACACAAAATCATTCGACGCAACTAAAGCTTTTTGGAATAACGAAACGGTGGCCAAAAGGACAAAGATCCTATCGGCTTACCGTGATGAGAGAAATACGAGAAATCTCCAAATTAGCAAATCTTAGTACGATGCTACGTAGTGTGAGTGAAAACACAGGTTTACGATCACATCTTTACAAAATTGAACGTGCGGATTCGGACGATTGTAGAGCATATAGAGAGACAGTAAAACTTTGGAGCACCTTGTTTGTCATTGTCAGGCATTCATCGAAATTTGTTTTGTTTTGTGTTTTTATTACGGAAATAACATTTCTCTCAAACACTGATTGGAAAATTCTATGAAATTCAAGGAAATTGATTTTATGAACACTGAAAATAATAATTAAAAAACAAAATTAATGAAAAGGAGCCACAACAGTTCCGATGGTGGCCTATGTGTATTTCTTCGGATATGATGTAGTATATATCCTCCTATAAATCTTAAAAACCTAATTTAACATTAAGAATAAATATGTCAATCACCGCAGACATAATGGCGTATACTTGATATTTACATATGTAATTAAATATATATTATGTATACGCACTGTTAGCTTATGATTGTCTTAATTACCGAATCGATTAAAAACTATATTAGTTCAACAAAGGATACCTTATTAAATTAAATAACGGTTTACATATAACAAAATTAAAGAGAACTAAAAAAAGGTTTTAAAATGCTATCGAAAAAATTCGATAGTTCCTTAAAGAGGGGGGAAAATGTCGTTTCGTACAATTGTCAATAAAGAAAATATCTTCCACTTACTAATTAAGCGTTGTCGATTAAGTTATGTCCGTCTGTATGTTCCTTGAAAGTAAATTTTCTGAACACCCAGATATTTTTAGAACCCAAAATCTTTAACAATTTTTTAAAATGGGATTTTAAAAAGTTTGTTATCTAAAAACAGCTGTCCTAGGACAAAAACCTTAAAAATATAAGTAAAATCTGATATAAAAAACAGAAGTATAAGTAAAAATCTGAGACAACCTTTGAAAATTTCTTTCAAAATGAGACTTTTTGTGCACATTTAGACAAAACGAAATTACAACAACAAAAGGCAGCTTCATAAAGTAAATGTTGTTTTTGTATTCAGGTTACAAGTTACATATAAAACGGTGTCTTGTTATTGTTGTGTTAATGCCAAAATCAGGCAGGATTCTTATTTATAACTCTGGTATCAAGGACAATTTTTTCATTTTTTAAAAAATTAGTTAAAAGTGACTTTTAAGTGACTTTTACATAAATTTTTCGGTTGCATACATATTTTGTGAAATGTTACATTTCAGTATGTTGTGTAACAGAGTGTTATGAGTTAGATTACAAAGCATACTTTTAGGCATTAAAATGTATTGTATTGAATATAAAGAAAATGTTTGGGCTGAATGTAAATTTATACAACAATAGTAGACTCATATAACACTATAAATTTGTTAAATAATTTAAATAACAATTCAAGCTAAAAATTAACCCATTTGACCTTAGAATGAAATGCTTGCAAATTTTTATTATTTAACTCAAATTTACACAGTTTTTAAGCAAAAAATATACACAATTTCCATGAACAGAATCACATCTAAACGTTTTACATTTAACAATATGTTAATTTATTTTTAAGCCAATTAAAAAAACAATTAATTAAGGAGAAACCCAAGAGAAGTTATATTAAACTGTAAACACCTCACCCAAACTGTAACATTCATAATTTACAATTTTATTTTTTTGTTTTGGTTTACTAAAGGAAAATGTTCCTTCAAAGTTATAAAAAGAAGAAAAACTTTTGCACTTAAATTTTTATTACTTATTTTTTTTTGTTAACGGCAATTGTTTAAGGCAAAAAAACTTTTATGATTTTTTTTAAACAAAACTTTTGAACAGGTTACTTTATTTTTTTTTTTTTAGTTTGTAAATAGCCGCCAAATGTTAATTTATATTAAAATATCATGATAGTTATAGATAAGTTTGTTATTAAAGAAACTTTTATTTAAATAATTTTATTTATTAAAAATGTTGAAGTTAAACAAAATTTGTTGATAGATGTAGATAAACATTTTTTTATTTAAAATTTTTATATAATTTTAATATTTTTGTATTTTTTATTTATTTATTTTTTATACATTTTTTCCATTAAACTTGAATTTTTCTTCAAACCATCACAAACTTGAATTATTTTCCGTTTTTTTTTTGTTTAACCGTTTCTAATTGACCACCGCGAAGTAATGTTTAAAACTGAAACTTTGCACAGGATGTGGAGTGCTTTTATAGTCGCCAGCTTGACAACAAAGATGAAAGTAAAGTTAATTGACGAAAAAAAAAACAATGTCCTGTTGTTAGTGATAATTTTGGCAGTGATTTGCTTAATGGTATCAAAGTGGTGAATTTCTTGTAAAACAATTGAGTCAAAAACAAGAAAGGACTATGTATTTCTCAGGGAGATTTATTGACAGACAAACGCGCATTAGAGAGGAATCACAGAGCTCTCTGAGAGAGTAAAAATGGTGTATATAAGTTATTTTTCTAGGTTTTCTGTTTTGATTTGCTCTTTCTCAACAAATAAAATTTAATAGAAATTGAAAATAAACTGAAAAGGATTTAAAAATCGTAGTTAATGTTTAGGTTTTTTGTTGCGTCTTCTCGCTTTTTGTTTTGTTATGTCTTGGTAAATTTTTTGATTTATATTTATGATTGTATGTTATTTGTGTCTACAAAGGAAATCAACGCAAGTTTTTTTTATTAAGGTGTTCCCAAAAAGTAATGACAGTTTGTGTATAACTCGCACAGTAGAAGCTGAAAGAAACATACTTCTGCTGAACTGACTAAATAATTTAGTAAGTTACCAACTAACTAACTAACTAACTAACTAACTAACAAACTACCTAACTAACTAACAAACTACCTAACTAAATAACTAAATAACTAACTAACTAACTAACTAACTACCTATCTATCTATCTATCTATCTATCTATCTATCTATCTATCTATCTATCTATCTATCTATCTATCTATCTATCTATCTATC
>NC_060953.1:39770569-39800243 GCF_022045245.1 Lucilia cuprina | reverse complement strand
TAGATAGATAGATAGATAGATAGATAGATAGATAGATAGATAGATAGATAGATAGATAGATAGATAGATAGATAGATAGATAAATAGATAGATAGATAGATAGATATACTTGACACCTCCCATATAAAGTAAAATTTGAGAAACATGCTCTGTGAAACATTAATATATTTAGGAGAAATATGGATTGACTTTTATGAAGAAGTTTTGGGTGCCCTACGAACTACTTTGACTTTCATGAGAACATTTCGGTAATGACTTTACGAACTACAAAAATGCATTTATCTAAGATACTAATGTAACTAGATCTTTAAAATTTTGACATCCATATCCATATGTATATAGTGGAAAAAATGTGCTTGACACCACCCATATAAATTAAATTATTTTAATATTATAGAAAGACCACGCCCACCACTGTTGGTCTGCCCATTTTGATTATAAATAGTTCAAGGGAAAGTAATGTTATTTATTTTATGATTGTATTTCAACTTCTACAGAATTAATTTTTTTATGTTTTAGATTATTTGGTTCTTTTATTTTTGTTCTAAATATACAGTTAGAGTTGTGGCAGTTATAATACTCCAAATATCGGTCAAATTCGATTTTATACTAAAAATTCTACATTTTCTTAAATGAAAATTAAGATTTTCACTTAAAATTTTAATTTTTCAAGATTATTCACAAAAATTCAAATTTTCCAAGCAAATATATTTCTTTTAAATTAGAGATTTCACTAAAAAATATGAATTTTTAATTTAAAAAAAAAACTATTTACTTTAAAAAAATATATTTCATATGCTATTTAATTCCTTAGAGAAAAGAAAGGCTTTTATAAAAACACAAAAATATTAAGAACACTTGTACTCATTCTCTAAAATGCAGTTTTTTATATGCACTCCATACAAAAGGAGCAGACAGACAGACTTATAACTTAAATAAGTCCTTTGAACATTTGAACTTGATAATGATAATGACAATGACACAAACAATCACTTACCCTTAATATTCTAAATGGACTGTCACGCAAAAGACAAACTTGTTCCTCCAAAGGTTGCTGTTCATATTGTAATGGTGTTTCCAAAGACGTTTCAGCGTCTTCTAATTCATGATTACCTTTGGGACGACTCCGTTCAATAATCATGGAAAATATCCAAAACTACAAAGAAATAAATGTGAAAATTATAAATTTAAAAAAATTGTACTCTTCTTAAAACTATTTTATTGATTTTAAAAGATTTAGAAAATTTTTTGATTTAAGCATTTTTCTTAAACTATAAGAACGCTTACCTTACTACTCGGACGTCGTGTTTTTAGAACATTTTTCACAATTTGCGGTTGTGATTCTACCAGTTCTGGTGATATGGCAACGTTGCCATTGTGAAATCCATTCAATAATTTCGACATTTTAAAAGATTTTCTATAATTACTGAAACTGAACGACATTGGTATTGGATTCAAATGGTAATTTATATTCTGCAAATGAAAAATAAAAACAAATGTTAAATTATGAAAAATATTTACAATTAAGTAAATAAATATTATAATTACAAACTAACGGCATAACAGACTATTAAAACGTGATATATTAATTTATTGATAAATTCATTTAACTGGCATTAAATAACAATTAATTTGATTAAACTTAATATAATCGCTACTTCCTCTTCACTATCATATATGGTTCTTGTTGTTGCTGTTGTAATGGTTCTTATCAATCAACACATAGTATTTATGTTTGGGGTATTGTATGTTTTGGTGGGTGAAGACTAAATATTTGCTATAGAATCGAATTGAAAGAGTTTGGGGATTGCAATAGATTGTGAAATTATCGTTGAAGTAGTAAAAATATTTATTACACTGTTTCCAGAGGAAATTATCCTTAAAAATCAAATATTTTTTCTATTATCAGACTTCGAAATGGAATAAAACGTATCGATTCCTTATCAAAGATCCCAATTGGAAAACAATCTCGTATGATCGAATTTGTACTTATACGAATGTGAGAATTAGCCCCTAGGTTTGTGGAAAGTGTTTTTCTCACTCTCTTATTATCGTAAACTTTCGTAAGTTTCAAGAGTTAAAGATAATGATTTGAAAACAACTACAACCCAACCGAAATCCAACTCTTTTCTCAGGAAAATCCAATCAATTCAGATTTTCTTTAAGAACAACACAAATAGTATCCCAATACTCTGCAAAAACTCCATAACTACTCCTCTGTAAACACTACTGGACTACATGATGGGCTAAGTTGTTCTATGCAATGAGATAATGCATGGACCATGTTTATTTTTAATGAAATAATAAAATTTGTTTTATCAATAGGATCTGAGAAGAAGTAATAGGAATGACTAAATGTTTAAAAGATCTTATCATGGAGGACATCGAAAGAAACTAATTTGAAAATTTCTGAGACAGAAACTTTCACAAGTGTCTTGATTAAGTCATTCGGGAATTATTTTTCTTTTCAAAGCGAAAAAATTTTCCCAGGAGGAATACTATGAATTTTGAAATCTCAGAAGAACTTTTTAACCAAGCAAGGAACTATTTAATAATGAAGAATATAGAAAGGATTTAGTCTTCAATTTAGAAACGAGAGCGAGAAAATCTGCTCAATATATTCTTTAGTTAACAGGGTATTCTTTAATATCTCTCCTCAACCTAGCATTGGAACTGTTTAGAACTTGACGAAATAGGGGGACATGACACCAATATAGAAACGTAAATGAATCGTTCACGGACACCTATCCTTATAGAGAGCGGAGATCCGCTAAGTATAATCCCTAGATAAAAAGGAGATCCAGAATCTTGAATCTGTTTAATAATATCCCTATTTAACAGTAGTATTCAGAATGTTAGAAAGATTATTCTTTAAATTATTCAATCGACCAATTAACCGTTGAGAACTGGACGAATAGGAATAGGATTGAAGATAATAGAAAGGATATTGACTGCAATATAGAAACGAGAGCACGAATATCTGCTCAATATATTATCTAGTTAACAGGGTTATCTTTAATATTAATATGTCTCTATACAAACTATTGACAACGCGGACACCTATCCTTTTAGAGAGCGGAGATCCGCTTAGTAAAAAGGAGATCCAGAATATTGAATCTGCTTAATAATATCCCTATTTAACAGAAGTATAAGGAATCTTACAAAAATTCTTCGCAAATTATTTAATCGACCAAGGAAACGTTTAGACTTGGAAGAAATAGAAAAAATATAGAAAAGGTCAAAACCGTAAATGTACCGATCGTTCACAGCTATCCTCTTAGAGGGATCAGCTCTGTATAATCCTTGGATGACAAAGAGATCCGGAATTTTGGAAAGACTTTCAAAAACTCAATAACTGAGTACGCCATAAAAAATGAAAGCCAATGGTGACTTCTGGAAACTTTTCTATGGAGAGTTAGTTAAATGACTTATAGGTAAAACAATTGTTTTGTTATTTAAAACCCAGACGTAAAGCAGAATCTTTGTGCGATGACACGATCAGAAGATATGGAAACTATTAACTCCAGGTGGACTCTGATTTCCCACCTGGTATAATGAGAATCATAGAGAAACCAATACGGGAAGAAAGGGATATGTGCTTAATATGGGGACAAGAAAGGTCCTAGAAGCTTTGAAAAATAAATACTACGAGAGGATTATGCGGATGTTAATATTGACTGACGATACTACTTAGAGGGATGGATCAACAAGACACATCGGTCTTAGCAGCTTTGAAGGAGAATATGCGCTATTGGCAAGATAAGACATAAATTGATTTATCTACACACATCCTCAGTAAATATTTAACCCCCACTCCCCCGGGGCATGTTTCTTGGTGTATTGCAATTCGTGGGTATAGATGTGCCAAATCTAGTAATGCCCGCAGTACTATGTCCTGACTGGTCATTTTGTTGAGGTTCCTTCGGGATCCAAGTAGTGGCTGTGGTTTAAACCCGAATTCGCGGGAAGAGTAAGTGGCGGTTAAAGGACTGATGCAAGTCAAAGTCAACATTTCAGAAGTGACTGTGGGACCAAGCGTTGGAAATGGGTTGGTGTTAATTGTATATGATGCCGGATGAATGTAGAGGTATGCGGGTCTCGCCTACCCGTATACCGTATATTTTACTCTTATGAGCGTTTCGGATAAAAGAGAAGTATGCTGGGTTGAGTGATGATGGATGGATTTAAGTAATACAATTGAATTTTCCTTCCTTGTTCAGGTATGTTCAGAGTAAACTCTCTCAATAACAGAATTACCACTTTCTGTTCCAATTTTTTTCCATAAATATTTAACTGATTGTATTAAAAATATATTGTATATAAAATATAATTAATTATTACTTTATTTACTAAGAAGGAAAAATGGGCGGTATCTAAAAGGTGGGCGTGAAATTTTCTATTAAAACTTAATATTTTTAATTATTTTAATCGTGTTTCAAAACTTTAAACGAGTAATTTTATTTGCACATATCTGAAAATGGACAAAAGCCTAATAGAGGACGTGAAACATCCATGATTTCGAATATTTTGATATATTGTAATATAGCGTAAAAAAGAGATATAATGTAATTATATGAAAATAGCCGAATGGTCAAAAGAGTCCACGCCTACATCTTCACTAGACCGAAAGTTCACATTTTGTTATTTTGTCACTGAGTGTAGTTATGTTATTTAGCAAGTCGTTTACATTCTCGGAAAATACACCTTAAATAATAAATTTTAAAATTAAATGTCTTACTTATTTTCTTGAAATTTACGAATTTAAACAAAACCTATATAAGCTATATAGCGTTATTTAGATAACCGTTTACACTGTTATTTAAACACTAAAAGTTAGAATAACTCAAAACAAATTATATGTTAGTGGAAATTGAAAAGTGTAGATGTTTTTAACTTTAACACACACACACATTATAAAGTCCTTTGTTAAGGCCTATAAATTTGAACGACTCCCTTGGGATCCGAGCCAAAAAAAAAAAAAAATATAGCAACCTACACCTTTAAATTTAGATTATAGCCATATAATTCTTGTAAATTGTTGTTGGCTAAAGCGAAAACGTTTTTTTTTTGTTGAATTTTTGTTTTGTATTTCTTTCTGTCTATCCGTTAGAACGTGAATTTTTCTAGTATTTCATTTAATATCATGTGTTTTTTGTTTTATTGTAGCCTTACAGCAATAGTTAATTTAATTCTATTTGTTTATTACATTTTTTTATATATTTTTATAACTTGCGTATCATAAAAACTTAACATCAGCTTGATTTTTTTGATATGATAAAAAAATGGAAAAGAATATGCATATAAATATTATTTTTTTGTTATGCCAATTTATTTGGCATGTAATTATTATTCAAACATATTGAGATAATCATACTCATACATATTAACTGGGTTGTGTGCATACTTACACTGAAAGAAATTGTCGGGAAAAATAAAACCCAAAATAATTTAAATAAATAAAAAACTACATTTTAAAGTTCCTTATAATTAGAGTTCAACTAACTACTTCATAGATTACTTAGGGACAATAAAGGCTAAAGGTGTTTAAGATGACTTACTAGCAAAACATAAAGTGTTCACTTAAATAAATTTTTATTTCTAAATATTTTAAAAAATATTTAGTTGGAAATTAGCTAAATATTGTCTCTTAGTTATTATTATTTTTTTTCAGTGTAATCGGGTTATTACACTCATCAAATTGTGTTAGTCATACATGTGACCATTTTCAAAAGTCTCGACATTTATTTGAATAAAATAACATTAGTTTAATTAAATTCAAATATAGAAACTGTGATGAAATTAATCTTTGGCAAATAAGTAAGAAAAGGAATATTGTTGCGAAATATTAAAATTTTCAACTTTTATAGAATTTTATGGTAAAAAAACATATGTATGCACATCCTGAAGACACAAATGTTTGTGAACTATTTGCTTTTATAGTCATAGAATTTGACACAAAATAGATGGATAATGATGAGATAAGGATATGATTAAAAAGAAAAAAATTTTATGAATAGTACGAAGAACTTGATAGGAGGAAGCGTTTTAAACACTCTGCTTTAAAATTAGTTTAGTCTTCTGTCAGTCTACAGCCCTGTCTCCAGTTTGGCCTATAGTCCAGTTTATAGTCTATTTTATTAGCTTACTCAATAATCTAGTTTAAGTCTAGTCTATAGTCTAGTCTACAATCCAGTCTATTGGTCAGTCTATGGTCTATTCCATAGTCTAGACTACTTTGTAGTGTAGTCTATAGTCCAGTCTATAGTGCAGTCTACATTCCAGTCTATAGTCTTGTCTAGTCTCTTCTATAGTCTAGTCTATAGTCTAGTCCATATACCGGCGGATAGAGAGACAGATAAAAAATCACCACTAGTCTATAGTCTAGTCTATAGTCCAGTCTATAGTCTAGTCTATAGTCTAGTCTATAGTCTAGTCTATAGTCTAGTCTATAGTCTAGTCTATAGTCTAGTCTATAGTCTAGTCTATAGTCTAGTCTATAGTCTAGTCTATAGTCTAGTCTATAGTCTAGTCTATAGTCTAGTCTATAGTCTAGTCTATAGTCTAGTCTATAGTCTAGTCTATAGTCTAGTCTATAGTCTAGTCTATAGTCTATATATAATCTATATTCTAGTGTATAGTCTAATCTATAGCCTACATTATTGTCTAGTCTTGTCTTGGCCATTCTAGTCTAGTCCATTGTCTACTCTAGTCTATAATCTAAATTTGGTAGTCTAGTCTATAGTCCAGTCTGTCGTTTAGTCAAAAGTCTAGACTATAGTCTAATCTATATTCTAAGGTGTAGCATTTAGTAAACTTAAGTGTTAAGATTATAGTTTAGCCTTAAGTTAGATCTATGGTCTAGGCTGAAGTTTTGTTTATACTTTAGATTATAGTCCAGTCTAAAGTCTAGCCTATAGTATTATCTTTAATCTATTCTGTAGTCTAGTTTATAGTCTACGCTATATTCTAGTCTGTTGTCTACTCTATGGTGTTGTCTAGTTTATGGTCTTTTCTATAGTTTAGTCTGTGGTCTAGTCTCTAGTCTAGTCTAAAGTCTAGTCTATAGTCTAGTCTATAGTCTAGTCTATAGTCTAGTCTATAGTCTATCTATAATCTATATTCTAGTGTATAGTCTAATCTATAGCCTACATTATTGTCTAGTCTTGTCTTGACCATTCAAGTCTAGTCCATTGTCTACTCTAGTCTAGTCTATAATCTAAATTTGGTAGTCTAGTCTATAGTCCAGTCTGTCGTTTGGTCAAAAGTCTAGACTATAGTCTAATCTATATTCTAAGGTGTAGCATTTAGTAAACTAAAGTGTTAAGATTATAGTTTAGCCTTAAGTTAGATCTATGGTCTATGCTAAAGTTTTGTTTATACTTTAGATTATAGTCCAGGCTAAAGTCTAGCCTATAGTATTATCTTTAATCTATTCTGTAGTCTAGTTTATAGTCTACGCTATATTCTAGTCTGTTGTCTACTCTATGGTGTTGTCTAGTTTATGGTCTTTTCTATAGTCTATTCTGTGGTCTAGTCTATAGGCTAGTATATTGTCTAGTGTATAGTCCAGCTAGTCCATAGGTTACTCTAAAGTCTTGTCTTTACAAACTATAAAAGTGAATGTTTCCTTTATATTTCCCAGAATCATGTGTTAAATTATTTATAATTTTGTACTTTTTATTTTTAACTTCTTAATTCAATAGAAATTTTTGTAGAGTTTAACTAAGTAAATAAAAGGAAATTTAAGCAACACCCTTTATTACATCAAACGTTTTTATACTTAAAATCTAATTTTAAATTTTTTTGTAAATATTTGTTTATAACAAAATTTAAGGAAATTATTTTAACTGTTTACATAAAAAAATATGTATAAACATATAATTCTGGGAAAATGAAAACATGCTTGGTTCAAGTCGTTGTTATATATATTATGGTTTCAAGTATTAAAAAATAAAATAATAGGTATTTTCACAATTTGCTAGTGACTTTGTTGTTTTGTATGTGTGTGTGTGTGTGTAAATGTGGCAAAATATGGACTTCAATTGAATTTTCTTTGATTATAGATTGATTTCTAATGTCATTGACTTGCAATAGAAATTTATTTAGAGGAATTCGTAAATATGTTTTACTTGTTCTTTTTATTTCAAAACTTATATTCATTACATACTCATGTAAGAGAATGTTCAAAAATATGTGTTTGTAATTGTTTTATAAATGACATTTATATTATGTTTTTTTCCGAATAAAATCAAAAAATATTAACTGAAATGAAGTTAAGTACACTTTTGGTTTTTTATTTAACGAAGCGTGTTTTCTTTTTATTATTATTATTATTTTGTAAATTGTCTGGCTTTTTTTTATTGGTTTAATAGAACTAAATGAAGAAACTTTAAATTTTAAGTTAAATTTAAGATCAATTTTATGATACGATTTGACGATTTTTATCTTGTTTCCCAGTACTAATTGATAAAATTGAAATATATTTTATAAATCGGCTAAATAATGGAACCTGTCTCGAAGCTTTATAAAACACTTTTAAGCTACTCGGTCTCAAACAGAAGAGGTTGAAGGGACTTTTCGGTGACAATATGTGATGTGTTTCACTGTTTTATAGATAACTAGCTATACCCAGCGTGCTTTGCTACCCTAACATATGGGAGATGTCATATGTTGATACGCAGTGCATCAGTTCCACCACAGTGCACTGCATAAGTAGGCGTCATCCCCCTGATGACCATAATATTTATGTATTAAATTCTGAAAATTTGCTTTAAAATTGTCTTAAGCCCCCGTAGAGGACCTTTTAATAGGCATTAGCGGTCCACGATTATAGACAGATCGACTTAAAATTTAACAAGAATGTTTCACTTAATATGATTTTATCAGGTTAAAGCCAGATGTTAACGTTAAAATAATTTCCTGAAGGGTACCTTATAGGGTTTATTATGTACCGGTTGTTATAGAATTTCGTTGAAAAATCCGAATGTTTGAGATCAAGAACACATGGACACGCTAAGATTTTAAGCCTATTGCCTGCAATCTTGAACCAGCCATCCGTCTATATTACCCCACACAAGGACGAGAGAACCAAAATCTTTAAAGATGGTTCTAAAATGAACTTCGGCTTTTGTGTCTTCTTTGAAGAAGCTGGGATAAGTATATCTCACGGTCTTCTCAACAACGCTAGTGTCTTTCAAACTTTTTCGATAGTCAAACGGCACTTTTCCCAAAAAATTTATATACATCCACTTCCCTATTAGTGAGACAATGCAAGATGGATTTGTCAAGGCCACCCAGCCTGCCTAACATTAGCCTTGCTTGAGTTCAAGCTGTCCGTCCTCCGTCTTCTCCACAAAACTAGTGCCTTTCAGGCTTTTTTGATCGTCAAGAATACATGCACACCAACCATCCTACTTACACACGGACAAGCGAATCAAAATCTTTACAGACGGTGTTAAAATGAACTGCGGCACTGGTGTCATCTATGAAGAAGCTGGGATAAGTATACCGTCTTCTCAACAAGTCTAATTTTTTAAGGCTTTTTCGATAGTCAAACGGCAACTTTCATACCAAATTCCTTTACTACCACTTTTCTATTAGTTGGACAATGCAAGAAGGATCTTTAATGTCCGGGTGGCCTGTCTATAGTTACCCTTGTTTGGGTGCCTGCGCATAGGGACTGTAATGGAAATGAACAGACAGATGAGCTTGGCAGAAAGGGGTCTGTACTTGATATGTCCAATGTCGTTTCATAGGTGGAATAACCTAAACACTTGTAAAGGGGTCCAAGTTAGTGTGGTCCTCATTTAATGAGAAACGCACAAGGCATCTTATAAACTGAAGTAAGCGAGAGAAGCAGACATACAAGGCGGTTTGGGCTCCCATTCAATGAAGACTGTCGCAGTTGCAAAGACAGGGAATAGGAAGTAACGGTCTTTCACATTTTCTACAAATAGTAATAATAGGACAATGTGGCTAGGCAAACATGCAAGCCGACTTGGGCTTTAATGAAGACTGTCGCAGTTGCAAAGACATAGGAAGGAACGGTCTTTCATATTCTCTACGAATGCCTTGCTCTAGACCCGTTTGGGTATCTATGTAGGTATGTATGTATGTATGTATGTATGTATGTATGTATGTATGTATGTATGTATGTATGTATGTATGTATGTATCTATGTATGTATGTATGTATGTATGTATGTATGTATGTATGTATGTATGTATGTATGTATGTATGTATGTATGTATGTATGTATGTATGTATGTATGTATGTATGTGTGTGTGTGTGTCAGAGTATTTTGAAGTCTACATTAAGCGTAAAAGACATTTTCACAAAGATTTCTATTGGGGGTGGCACCAATTATGGATCTATATCCGCCAGACTTTGTGAAATGATTTCTGGGTATATTTAGGTTATGTTAGGTGGTTAGGAGAAAGTCAAATTAAATTCACCTTCGCACAGTTTTTGTCCTGTTGTGTGCTATCTGTTTCGATTTATAAAGATATGGTATAAGTTCTGGTCAAAATAGTCATAAGGCCTGTATACTATTTCTGTGTTTCTATCTAGCAAAAGAAGAACTTCCAAAGAAGTGAAAAAGAATTTACTTCATCTATGTACTGAAAAAGACCTGAGGAAGTTGTGAGCTTGTCATAGAAATAATTTTTTTTATTCCAAATTCACAACATCTGAAGTCATTCTCAGGAAGTAAATTTTATGTTCTCTTTTGGAAGTTATTAGAATGTGTAGAGTGTTAACTCCACAATGAGATGGGTTTAATTAAAAAAATTTCATTACAAAAAATATACCTTCAATTTTAAACACAATTAGATTATTTTCGCTGCTTTGGAAGTCAATAAACATCACTTCCATAGAAGGTAAACATATTCAATTAGTGCTACTTTTGAAGTAGTGATAAATGTTATTCTTTTGGAAGTAGTTTGTTTTGTACAATTTCCAAGATTTGCAATTCATAATACTGAAGAATTTCACCATTTTATAGCTAAACTACGATCTAGAAATTGTCGTATGAAAAAAAAGGGAAAATTTCATAAGAATATTAAAAAGCGGGGCAACCGAAATTTATTTTTAAATATAAAATAAGTGAAAATTAATAAAGACCATAAAATTTTTTTAATTTTATTAATACATCTTGTATACTAATACAACTTTTATAAAAAAAATTATGTTAAACCATAGTTTTGGTTGCCCTGATTAGCAACCTAATGCGACAGCAAAAAAAAAACACATGATTTTTGGGGGTATTTTTTGTAGGGTTTCATTAAAATTAAATTTAAGTGACGAGTAAATTAATGATATTTGATATTTTTCTTTAACGTAATTGACACAATGTTAAAGAGTTTAAACATTTTGGGGGGGAAAATTATTATTATTTTTTTTTTTCAAAAACTAAATTGCAAGTAATTTTTTAATAATTTTTGTTAAGTATTTAATAATTTTTTTATTAATTATATTATGCATTTAGTCACCATATGTTAATAAAACAAATATTTGTGTTTGTGTTTAAATTTAAAACTTTCTTTAAACGACACTTTTTTAATAGTAATCTTGTCCAATAATCTGCACTTTAAGAACTATAACTTTTTTTTGCTTTTAACAACTATAGATTGTCAACTTAATTGAAAATTAATATAAAATTTATCAAAAGCTAAAAAAAAGTAATAAAAGTCATTATAATTGCGTCACGCTTTTGTACTTTGTCATTTGTCACTGTTTTTATTACTATTATAATGGATAGAAAAAGAAAAGTTAAAATTTGCATACATTTTCCTTTTGCTTTACTCTACACACGCTGTTGACACCTTTTGTAAATTACAAACATTTCAAAACGTCAAACAGAACTAAGTCGGTAAATTGTTGCTGCCGCTGTTGTTGTTGCTGCTGCTGTATTAATATGAAATTTTCTTTTGTTTCACAATTTCCAAGTATTTAAGTCCTTGGGGAATTTTAAAAACATCTTTGACTTGCACTTTTTTTTGTTGTTGTTGTTGTTGTTTCAAACTAATCCCTATTTTATGCGTAAGTGTGTAAGTTTACGTAAACAATTTTACATTTGTATGTTTTTTGAACAAAATATTAAACTTTAACAGGTTTAATGAGTTTTTTATGTTAATTTTGTTATTGTTTGTCTTTTTCTTTTTTAATCACGCACACAGTCGCGTTTTATATAGCTTTAATACGTTTTAAACTGTTTGGTGTTAAAACGAACATTATTTTAATTGTAGTTTTCCGTTTCCGTTTTTCTTTGTTTTTTTTGGGCGTTTTTAAATGCGTTTCCACAACCGTTTACTTGTAAAGTATTCTAGCAACTGATAATAGACAGAATGTTACGTTTAACAATAGACTCAACAAGTGTTGTTTTATTCATTTCAACAGTTGGTTGAATGCTATTACGCTCATACTTACATCCATATTATGAAATGCTTGACTTTTGCCGTTTAATTGTGACAATATATAATTAAATTTGTTGCTGTCCTTTTAGCTGTTTGCTTCTCGTGAGTGACGTAGTTCGTGTGATAAGGCTGTTGAAGTTTAATTAGGCGTCATAAAAGATAGTCTTAATGATCTCCTAGGTGATATATAATTGTTGTTAATGACACCTTTACCGTTGGCCCCCGAAGTCTTTGCTATGCTTCAGAAATATTTGCTTGGGTTGCTATTGTAACAGAAATTTGATAACTTCTAAAATATGTTATAAAAATTAACTACGTCAGTACTCCATTACATTGATACCTTTATTATACCTTATTCAAAACTTCCAAGAAAAGAACATAAATCCAACATCTTGAGAATGACTTCGGAAGTTGTGAATTTGGAATCAAATAAAATAGATAGACAGACAGACAGACAGACAGACAGACAGACAGACAGACAGACAGACAGACAGATAGATAGATAGATAGATAGATAGATAGATAGATAGATAGATAGATAGATAGATAGATAGATAGATAGATAGATAGATAGATAGATAGATAGTAAATTAGTTAGTTAGTTAGTTGGTGAGTTAGTTTTTGTTTTATGTAAATTGGCGTCTACTACTGACATAATGTGAGTCGTAGGAAAAAGTATTTATTCATTTTAATCACTTACCAATTGATCCGCCGATAAGCAAACATACGCACTTTCACTCAATTTCAAATATTTAACTGTCCATTTGATAAAAACAACACTAACACATCACTATCTCTGGCTCCTATTTACTCATTTTTTTTATCTAAAACCCAATAAACATTGATTCAGATCTATGAAAAGTATGTGGATTTGATCGACTTCTGTGTAGGATTAATACCGTAAAACGATAAATTGGGTCATAGAAGCACACTGAGTTCTAAGCGGATGGGATGAGTTTGTTACTTCTATATCTCCAGTAACGTCTGAGTTATTAGTTCTTTAGTAATTTATAATGTAATGAGTTCTAAGTAGATGAGATGAATTTGTTACTTCTATATCCCCAGTGATGTCTTAGAAATAAGTTCTCCAGTAATTTATAATGTAATCAACAGAATTATTATAATGTTAGGAGTTCTAAGTAGATGAGATGAATTTGTTACTTATATATCCCCAGTAATGTCTTAGAAAGAAGTTCTTCAGTAATTTATAATGTAATCAACAGAATTTTTGTAATAAATTTTTTCTATTGATAATCTTAATTAAAACACAATTTTTATCCGGATCGTGGTCCTTATAAAATGTCGCTTTAATTAACTCTAAGTCTTTCATTTCCTGATCCATGCGAAGTAACTAACAAGCTAATTCACATTTTTTTCTCATTACAAAACCGATCCTAAAGAATTTTAATTCTCGAATCTCTAATATTATGAATATCTCATCTTGTCCATTAAAATATAAAACTATTTGATATTTCTAGACTTTTGTCTTAATATTTTTTTTCAAATTAACTTTTAAATTTAATCTTATAGCAAAGCTAAATGTTTATTGGTCATATTCCAATTAGTTATGTGCTAAAACAACAATAGCAACAACAGCCACCAAATAGACATACATACATACGTATATAGTTGAAAATTGATACACCCCGGTACTCTAGTAGTTTGTCTAACCAAGTGACACTTAATGTCATTTACATCTATTTACATTTAACCATTTTTTTATTTATTTGTTAGAGTAAAAATACAGACATAAGGATTGTTTGTCTATGTGTAAATGTTTTACGTATACATTATTTACAAGTTTATATATCTACAATGGCGGGCATAAAAATAAATTTTTAACCCTTTCTTAAGTGTGTATTTACATTTACAGATATCTAAATAGTGGTGCAATGTCTCATTATGACTTTGTGTCCTCTTGTATAAATAATGATTTTTGTTTAAAAATTTAATTTGTTTTTTTTTTTTTGTTTTTTTGAAAGCAGCCCCAAGACAGCTATGGTTGGGGTATTTACTGTAATAATAAGAAAAATCTATCATTTTTTGTGTGAAATGTAGGTCAGTGATGTTTTTTAAATAAATGATGTAAAAATATATTTGTATTCGGTTGAAATAATTGTATTTATTAAAAAAAAAATAAATTAAATTTAATAAATTGTACTTGCACAATTTTTGAAACTTTTTTAAAAAGGCGTTTTAAAACTTTCCTTTTATTTAAGACTATTGTTAACTTTACCTCAGCCTATAGACGTTTTTCTACCCGGACTATCGACTTTAGTCTACTTATACTATCGACTATAGTCCACTCTGAATATCGACTTTAATATACTCAGACTGTCGACTAAAGTCAACACAGACTCAGACTACGCAGAGACAAACTATCTACTTAGACGATCGAAAGTCGATAATCTACGCATACTTTATTCTACTCGGACTATCGACAATAGAGTACTCATACTATCGACTATAGTCTACTCAGACTTTCGACTATAGTCTACTTGGACTATCGACTTTAGTCTACTTATACTATCGACTATAGTCTACTCAGACTATCCAATATGGTCTACTCACACTATCGACTATAGTCTACTAGGACTATCGATTATAGTCTACTCAGTCTACTCATCCTATAGGCTTTAGTCTACTCGGATTATCGACAGTAGCCTACTCATACTATCGACTATAGTCTACTCGGACTATCGACTTTAGTCTACTTATTATTTTTAAAAAGGCGTTTTAAAACTTTCCTTTTGTTTAAGACTATTGTTAACTTCACCGCAATCTATAGACGTTTTTCTACCCGGACTATCGACTTTAGTCTACTTATACTATCGACTATAGTCCACTCTGAATATCGACTTTAATATACTCAGACTGTCGAATAAAGTCAACACAGACTCAGACTACGCAGAGACAAACTATCTAACTAGACGATCGAAAGTCGATAATCTACGCAAACTTTAGTCTACTCGGACTATTGACAATAGAGTACTCATACTATCGACTATAGTCTACTCAGACTTTCGACTATAGTCTACTTGGACTATCGACTTTAGTCTACTTATACTATCGACTATAGTCTACTCAGACTATCCAATATGGTCTACTCAGACTATCGACTATAGTCTACTAGGACTATCGATTATAGTCTACTCATTTTACTCATCCTATAGGCTTTAGTCTACTCGGATTATCGACAGTAGTATACTCATACTATCGACTATAGTCTACTCGGACTTTCGACTAGAGTTTACTCAGACTACTCTTACTATCGACTATAGTCTACTTGGACTTTCGACTTTAGTATACTTATACTATCGACTATAGTCTACTCGGACTATCGAGTTTAGTCTACTTATACTATCGACTATAGTCTACTCGGACTATCGACAATAGTCTACTTATACTATCGACTACCCATACTGTCGAATTTAGTCTACTCGGACTATCGACTTTAGTCTACTTATACTATCGACTATAGTATATTCAGACTATCGACTATAGTCTACTCGGACTACCGACTATAGTCTACTCAGACTATAAACTTTAATATGTATACTGAGACTGTCGACTAAAGTGAACACAAACTATCAACTATCAACTATAGACTACTCAGACTGTCGACTACTTATAGTCTACTTAGAAGAACGACTATAGTCTACCCATATTTTCGACTTTAGTCTACTCATACTATCTACTAAAGTTTAATCAAACTAGACTTAGTCTTCTCATTATCGACTTTAGTCTGCTTATTCTATCGACTTTAGTCTGCTTATTCTATCGGCTATAGTCACTAAAAATATCGACTATAGTTTACTCAATATACCCATACTATCGACTTTAGTCTACTCGAACTACAATAGCCTACTCATACTATTATCGACTATAGTCTATTGAGCCATTCGACTATAGTTTACTCGGACTATCTGCTTTAATCTATTTATATTACCGACTGTAGTCTACTCATACTATCGACTATAGTCTGCTAATACTATCGATTATAGTCTACTCATACTATCGACTATAGTATACTCATACTATCGACTATAGTTTACTCAGACTATGACCTTAAATTTACTCAGACTGTCCACTAATGTCTACTCAGATTATCAACTGGAGACTACTCATACTAAGGACTCTAGTCTACTCGTATTATCGACAATAGTATCCTCATACTATCGACTATACTCTACTTAGACTATCGGCTATAGTCTATTCAGACTGTCGACTACCCAGACTATCCACTATAGTATACTATACTATATTCAACTTAGACTACCGACTCAGTCTCAGTCAGCTGAGACTGTCTGTTCAAACTATCGACTATATTCTGGTTAGACTAAAAACTATAGCCTGCTCATACTATGTAACAATATATATCCAGATTATCGGCTATAACCTACTTAAACTATCGATTATTGTCTACTTAAACTGTCGACTCAGGTAAAATCTAAAATCTAAACCATCGACTGCAGCCGGCATAGAGTGTAAACTACATTTCATTTATAATTTTTTTAATAAACATCTTTTAACATTTCACAGAAGCATAAATACATAAAATCCATATTAAATTGTCACAAAAACAAAAATAAATAAAATAAAAAGATAAAAACTTCTGGCCAACGAGATCAATAACCTCAAAATTAACATTTGCACAGAAATTAATAACCCAAACCAGACATAATTACGGGAAATTTCGCAACAAGTTGCAATAATGCAAAACCCACAATAAATAAAATTAATAAAATAAAAACAACTTTTTTCAATTTGGGAAACAAAATGTGTTTGACAGCCTTAAAAGGATTGCTAAAGGGATTGAAAGAAGTTTTTGGACGTCTAAAAAAATTAAAGAAAATCAAAAACTAAATAATTAAAATAAAAACACATAAATTTAAACCATAACTTACGTTGGTTCTTCTAAAGCATGTGGACCATTTCTACCCAAACCAACCGGATTCAATTTAGATTCTGTTTCCGTTAAAATTTCCAGTTCCAAATTTATTTTACCCGCTAAACCTATATGACCCATTTTATTCGAATCCTTTAGATTTCCTCTTATCGGAAACCATCCTGAAACTTTTTTCTTTTTAAAAAGATTTATTAATTTTCGTTGAGATTTCTTTTTTGTCACTCGGGTGGTAGTTGAACCATAGGAAGTAATAGATTGTGTTACATCTAATAGTTCACATTTTTTGGCACTCTCATACGGTTCTGGAAAACTAGATAAATTGATCTCTAAAGAACCTAGAAAATCATCTGGTGACATAAAATCATTATCCCAAATTTGTAGCGAAAGAATAGCCGGCTGCTTTAGTTCATATTCCTCCATTAAACCAGAACGATGTTTGGTTACCAACTACAGTAATAAAATATAGTCAAATAAATTTATAGGTTGTATCTTAACTCAAGGACAATTAGATAAATATTATATGTATGTATGTGTGTGTTTGTGTTTTATAAGATTGAGTGATAACATGTTAGTTGGCGATAAATTCTAATATATATTTATTTATGTGTGAATGTTTTGTTGGTGTTTTATGTTAATTTATCTCGTGTTTATTATAAGATTACAGTTTCTGACACTCAGGAAAAAATTAGAAGAGTGTCTTGTTAAGAAAGTTTTTATATAGAAAAGTGTACTGTTAAGAAAGTTTCATATACAAAAGTGTTTTCTTAAGAAAGTTTTTTATAGAAAAGTGTCTTGTCAAGACAGTTTTCATATAGAAAAGTATCTTGTCAAGACAGTTTTCATATAGAAAAGTGTCTTGTCAAGACAGTTTTCTCAAAGAATAGTGTCTTGTCAAGACAGTTTTCATATAGAAAAGTATCTTATCAAGACAGTTTTCATATAGAAAAGTGTCTTGTCAAGACAGTTTTCATATAGAAAAGTGTCTTGTCAAGACAGTTTTCATATAGAAAAGTGTCTTGTCAAGACAGTTTTCATATAGAAAAGTGTCTTGTCAAGACAGTTTTCATATAGAAAAGTGTCTTGTCAAGACAGTTTTCATATAGAAAAGTGTCTTGTCAAGACAGTTTTCATATAGAAAAGTGTCTGGTCAAGACAGTTTTCATATAGAAAAGTGTCTGGTCAAGACAGTTTTCATATAGAAAAGTGTCTGGTCAAGACAGTTTTCATATAGAAAAGTGTCTTGTCAAGGCAGTCTTCATATAGAAAAGTGTCTTGTGAAGGCAGTTTTCATATAGAAAAATGTCTTGTCAAGGCAGTTTTCATATAGAAAAGTGTATTGTCAAGGCAGTTTTCATATAGAAAAATGTGTTGTGAAGACTCCTATTGAATTTTTTCTTGAGTGTGTTTTATTTCTTAATTAAAAAAAAAAACTTTTAATGTAAATGAAATGATTTAATCTTAAGAAATAATTTCTTAAATTTAGTTATACAAATTTTTTTCTTGAATGAAAAATCTAATTTTGGAATTGAATCCATTGCAGATGCATGATATTGAACACCAATGAATTTTACTAATTAACACACAATTATTTGCAATCAATCGTTATGATTTCGTAACAAAAACAAATTCAATTAAAATTAATAATAACAACCGTTATTCATTGTAAATAAAACCTTAAAAATATTTGTAAATTGGAGTCAATACTAGTATTTCTAATGGACTACAACATTACTTACTAACCATGTCTTCATTATTTGAATATTTTAAAGGGAACAACATGCGCCAATTAAAATTGCCTTCACCATTAATGGAACGGTAATGGATATCTGTATTTTGAGATTCATCAAAATTGCTGCACCAACTAAACAGAAGACCATGACAAAAAAATAAAAATAATAATAAAACGCGCATTTTCAATCATTATTTTGTTAACCACAAAATAATTAAAATTCAATTTTTCACATTTCTCTTCCAAACTCACTCACCCCTTAATATAAATATCACTCATAGCCGTACCAAAGATATTCTTTTCTTGCAAAACTACTTCAGTAACATTATAAATTATGACACGCAATTCATAGATTTGTGGTGGCTGCGGTGTTATGTCTATGGGTGGCGGTATATTTAGATTACCATCGTATAATTCTATCCAGAGTTGTATTTTACCCTTTTGGATTTATATAATTTTTCAATTTATTATTAACAAAAGGTTAATTTGTAAAGTTAAAATTATACAAGTTTTATGTTAATAAGTTGTTTGCTTTTTTTTGTAGTTGTTGGTAATTTACCTGTTCAATACCTGGACATTCATTACGATATAAAGATCGTGTTTCAACATGTTGTGGCACAAGTTTATAACCAAAGGAGGGTAAATGTTGAAAATTTCTTAGGACTGTTAAGGATAAACGTTCCTGTAAATCTTCAGCTATGTATGGAAGGAGGGAATGAGGTAGAAATAAATTATAGTGTGGGAGTTTTTTGTGATGTGGGCTTTATGTTAGTTATAATTAAAGTAAATAGAAACTGTAAAGATGTTATTAAAGTAGATGTAAATATTGTTAAATAAGGTATAATTTATTAAAAGAACATTCACATTGGACAGTGGCGGCGATAAAAAGAAGTACTGGTGTAGTCTATAGTCTAGTCTTTATACTGCAAGTCTAGTCTATATTCTAGTCTATAGTCTAGTCTATAGTCTAGTCTATAGTCTAGTCTATAGTCTAGTCTATAGTCTAGTCTATAGTCTAGTCTATAGTCTAGTCTATAGTCTAGTCTAGTCTATAGTCTAGGTTATAGTCTAGTCTATAGTCTAGTCTATAGTCTAGTCTATAGTCTAGTCTATAGTCTAGTCGATAGTATAGTCTATAGTCTAGTCTGTAGTCTATAGTATGGTATATTGTCTAGTCCATATTATGTATTCTTCATATTCTAGTCGGAAAAACTTTTTACTTACCCGTTGCAATTTCTGTTTCATCTTCAAATGCCACACCATCGACTTCTATCGTATTCCCTACTATTTCAGGGGGTCTAAGATCATTATTTTTACATAAATCCTTTAAAATATCTGAGGGCAACATATAATCATGCCATCTGTTGTAACCAGAGCTTAAATTACAAAATGTAGTTTTCAGTGATAACTTTATTAGGGACCTAAATGGCTCATTAACATATTGATCTGGTGCAAACTTATATCATATAAGGAACCTCTTTTCGTAGTTTTAATTAGCCTTAACTTACCTACTATATTCATTTGCTATTCCAACAGTAGCTCTATGTTTAGTGCGCCATCTATCTTCTAAATCTATGAAGGTGGAACCAATGGTCTCATCTTTAATATCTCTGCGATTAAATACCGAAACTTCCAAAATGTGTTCTCTATAAAACAAATACAATTTTTTAGCGAAATGGGTTGAATAAAAAAAATAAATTGAAAAATAATTTAGTATTTTTTTTTTCATTTCTATATATAAAAGTGTATTTGTGTAGTGTATTTTAAATTAACAGGCCTGTCACCGAATTCCATTCCGATCGAAAGTGGAATTAACTTTCCTAATTTTCTTCTTCAATTAAATAAAATGACATCTTTTTCATAATGTAACCACTTCACACTTTTAACGTGAAATTGACAATAGTTTAAACCTATTATTTTTTTTTAATTTTTTATCTCTTAATACATTAATTAGCAAATTTTGTTAAATTAAAAAAAAAATATATTTATTTTTGTTACAAATAATAATAACATTTATTTGTATTTTCATAGAAAAATAATTCTTAACTGAAATGAATTTGTAATAAATTGTATAACTGAAACATGACTTTTTTGCATTAAACCTTTTTATACCCTATGCCATTATCGTGGGGCATTCAGAATTATAAAGTTTTATAATGTTCATATTAGTAGTTCAGAGAAACCAAAAAATGCAACCGTTTTTTTTTTTGTGGTGCATATAATATTTAATTAATATAGTTAGGTCGTTAGTTAGCTAGCTATAGCTAGTTCAGTATATTCCACTTTTCTATATGATTATTTTTCTCCAAACCCCACTTTTTCAAAATACCGCCTTTAAATCTATCAAATGCTCTACTATCTGGGCAATTTATATAATAAAAAATCCACTTTGAATTTAATACATTACAAGTAAGATCTTATAGACGGACAAGGCTGACAATATAATACCCTACACCTGTATACCAATAAAATGTGATTTAGTTTTTATTATAAAGCATATAACTTGAATTGTACCTTGTCTCAGATATACTTAAGCCATTTATGTGTTGTTTAATAAAACTTTGAATATTTAACTTAAATTCTGAAGGGGGCTTTTATAGGGTCTAGGGTCAAATGAGGCCCTATAATTATAAAGTTTGTGAGTGTCATCAAGGCTAGTATAAAACTTGGTTTTGCAGTTTTTTTCTTTTTGTCGAGATACGAGTATATTTAACATAATTATAAACTTAAAAGCTCTATTTCACGGGTTCAGTTGTATGGAGGCTAGGTGAAATAATGGACCGACGTTAAGCATTTTCAATAAGCTTTGTATACAATGCCGTAAAAGATCAAGTGCCAAATTTCATTGAATTATCTTCAAAATTGCGACATGTAGTTTGATTACGGATGGACAGGCGGCGGACAGACGGACATATCTAAATCGACTCAGAAAATGACTCTAAGTCGATTGGTATACTGAAAGGTGGGTACATGACCAATATTATTGTGCGTTACAAACACCCCGGGGGCATGTTTCCATGATGAAATCTCCATCATGGTGTATTACAATCCCGGGGTAAAGAGGTGCTACCAATACCTCTAGTCTGCCAGGACTATAAACTGGTGATGTCAAATGTATTCTTCGCCTAGGAATGATTTGACATGAGGTCTAACCAGAGCACCATATAATCTGGCACTACGTGTGGCCAGTTGCCCGCAGGACTATGTCCTGGCTACTCAGTTGGTTGAGGTTCCTTCGGGATACACGTTGGCTGTAGTTTAATACAGAAATTCGCGGGGAGAGAATATTGGTTTCAGGACTGATATATCCTATACCTAATGGGTTAGATAAATCTCTCTTCGAACAGGTCTGTGTACAAAGCAGCATATGCTGGATTCCTAAACCCGATCGGTATCTCTTACCGTTAGTGTAGTGGGACGCCAGTATATGCTGGGGAATTGTCAGGTCGGTATTCAATGGTTGCCTGTCATCCCGTAGATCGATCTTTATGATCATGGGAATGGAACTGATGCTAAAATTGGTTAAAGATCGGGAGATTAGTACTGATTTAGTATGCCCTTTTACGCTTCGGGAAAGTTCTTCGGTGCTGTTGCCATCTTAACAGGATATATTGATACATGCTGCGCAACTATTTGTCGGGGCAATTATTGGAGTTATTTGACTTTGGAAATTCCTATTTCCTTTGTTACATTGATCGGTTCATTAAAGAGGGATACTGGTCCATTTTGTTTGGTATTTCGGAGTTTCAAATATGTCTCTAGGTGATGTTGCCAAAACAACAGAGCCATCTCAGTAGTGTTGTTGCGCGGGCTTTAAGAAATGCACTGGAATGGGTCATTAGATGATGGAGATTTCATTTTGAATAATGCAATTCTTTCATGACATCATAAGGGTGGTCACTTCCGCATTGTCGGAAGACTGATTTGACCTGATGTTTGGACTCGTCACACCCTTCTATTGACTTTAGACCCCGTCGGGGGACCCAATGCGTACCCCGACGGGGTACTTATTGAAGATTTAATTCTGCGGCCTGTCATTCCGCAACGGGGCTGCTATGACAAGAGATTAGATAGCTCGAGTACTTCAACAAAGTGCTAGTACATGGACCGAAAATTGCTATCTGAGTTCTTCATTGAGAAATTCAGGGGCGCATGGTACACCGTCTCTAGTCTACCCAGTGGATGAAAAAGACCACCGTGAGATAAGGCCGTCAAGGCGGGTGCTCACGTTAATCTTTCGGCATTCATTTGTGCGTTACAAACATCAGCACAAACCCAATATACCCTCCCTACTAAAGTAGTGTTGGGTATAAAAATTCTGAATACACATTTCTCAATACTTTAGAATAAGTTTAAAATAAACTACTTATTGTATGAGTTGTGACTAATTATAAAATTTATCTCGTTTTACTGGAAGCTGTAATATTTCTGTGGTAAAAAGGCAAAAGTATATAAATATTTTTTTTGTACTTTTCAGGAGAATGTTTTAAAGTTTTAAATACACATATTTCAAAACTTTTGATCAGGTCTTTAAGAAAAGTTTAAACCATACAGAGTTGTATACGGAGTGTGGGAACATAGTTTTTGCATAACTTGAGATATGTACATTTTCATTATTACCACAGATTTATAAAAAAAAATTCTTAACAAAGGAATTTATATTTCTTTGTTCTATAAATTGTGTAGGTTTTTTAATATATATTTAATTTTTTTAATGTAATACATGCGATCAATCGGGGTAATTGGTCTTAATTTCAAAGACGAACATTCTATAGTAGTATCATGTTTATACATACACTAGCATACCCTGGATGCTTCGCTACCTTAACTATGTTCAATATCGTAAAAATATCAAAAAGTACCAACGGAAAAAAGTACAAAGATCTCTTTCAATAAATTCTCATTTAATAAGGACCGTGTGTTCCGGTTAACCATTGTAAAGAATCCATTTAAATAAGAGAAAAGTACTTAAAATTAATGTTCCTAGGTTCAATATTTTAGAAAATTAAAAAAGTGTGTTTTCAGTTCATATTAAAGAACATACATAGAGTACCATTTAAAGGAAGAGATAGTACCAAAAGTGGAATAAAGTTTACCTAAGTGGAAAGTACTAATAAAAAAGAGTACAATGTTTCCCCTTTTCGCTTAGAAGTATACTTTTTCGAGAATTAAGTTTACAAAATGTTCTGTATTTAAATCTACATATATATCACAGATAAAATTCAAACGATTGAAATCTGCATTCATTTATTCCAGAAAAAATTGTGCTTTAAAAAAGGTACCAAACAATTTACTCGAATTTGGTTCTATATAGGCCTTAGTACTCGAATTCCAAAATAATATACCAAAAGCTTATTTTGTGTGAGTAAATATACTACTTTTTGAAATTTCATAAAAGTTGGCTTAATGAGTTTGAATAAAATTAAATTTCCCCTTTTTGGTACTTTTTTACCCAGTGAAATAGCAAAAATTTTATTACAATAAATATTACAGAGTTAGTCCGTAATTTAATATGAATAATTCAATAAACCGAAAAAGATTTCTTAATGTGCTAAAAAAGTACCATTAAAACAGTTTTGTCCCTGTTACACCCAAAAAGGACTGAATTTTAAAAAAGTACGAAACAGGTGTCTCATAATTTTGAGAGATGTATCCAAAATATTTAGAAAAATTTAATTATGTTAATTAGTTTAAAAGTTATAAAGGGCTGAAAAATGTACCAAAATCACCTTTGTTACACATTTTTACCCCTTAAAAGTACGAATTTCAAAAAAGTACCAGACACCCATCTGCTCATTTTAAGAGTAGATACAGGAGCATTATGTAAGATATTTAAGAAAACCTATTTTACCCGTTTTTCCCCTTTTTACCCGTAAATATGCAAATTTCCAAAAATCCCTCCTTGGTGGATCTACATAACCAAAAACACATCTACTGTCAAAATTTCATGATTCTAGGTTCAGCCGTTTGGGTTGTGCGATGATGAATCAGTCAGTCAGTAACGCTACTCTTTTATATATATAGATATATTAGACATTTTACCGGCATTAAAAAGTAAAAGATATTTCAAATTGATCTATGGTCGTATATGTAGCTCATCATAGAAATCTGATGTAGCTATCATATAGTCGTATTTGCTATGTTTAAAATTCTTATTTGTCTTTCTAATTAGTTTGTGTTTAAATTAATTCCAGTTTTTAAAAATTTTGATTATTATCTTGGCGTTTTTGTACGCATCACTGTCACGAGAAGTGTTATCTATATATGTACATATATATGAATGTATATTTCTTAAAATTGTTATTCTCTTTGTAGTATATTAAAAAAAACTGCATATTTCTTATAAAATGTTTTTAATCCGGTTTATATGAAGATTTAAAAGATATCCTTAAGCTAAACAATGTAAAAACCAAACAAAAATTTAACAATTCAAAGGTAATGCAGTTGATCTCTGGTTTCGTATACCATGATCTCACGATACTAGTATTTATTGTTCAAATTTTAAATATTGACCGAATTAGTAATCATAATTAGCTTAATAACATAATTATGATATTCTATCAAATTACCTTGAAAATTGCGATCTGTTTTTGGACGGACAGACAGATATCGCTAAATCGATTGGGTAGACCCAATATTTATATATGTTACAAACGTCTGAACCCACAATATTATTCTCACTATAGCGATGTGTGATAAACTATCAAATTGAATTATGAATGTTTCGTGTGAACAGAGCAATACCCAATAGCAATTAAAACAAGTTAGAAATTGTAGTCGGGCGAGGCCGACCATATAATACCCTACACCTGTATACGAATAAAATGTGATTTAGTTTTCATTTAAGTTGAATTGTACCTTGCCTCAGATATACTATAAACATTTATTGTTTAATAAAACTGTGGATATTTAAGTAACATTTTGATGGGGGCTTTTTATAGGTGCTAGGATCAAATTAGGCCCTATAATTATAAAGTTCATCAGGGTCATCTAGGCTAGTATAGAACTTGGTTTTACAGCTTTTTGTCGAGATAGGAGTATATTAAACATAATTATGAACTTAAAAGCTCTATTTGGCTGGTTCAGTTGTATGGGGCCTAGGACCGATATTAACTAATTTCAATTGGATTCGTCTACAGTACCATAAAAGATCGTGAGCCAAATTCCATCGAATTATCTCCAAAATTGCGACCTGTAGTTTGAGTAAAATGTTTACAAGCTCTATTAGAGGGTTCAGTTGTATATGGGCTAGGTTAAATAATGGACCGATGTTTATCATTTTCAACAGGCCTCGTCCATGGGGCAATAGAATATCATGTACCAAATTTAATTGAATTATCTCTAAAATTGCGACCTGTAGTTTAATTAAAATGCTTACAAGCTCAATTCAGGGGTACAGTTATATGGGGGCCAGGTGAAATAATGGACCATTTTCAATAGGCTTCGTCCCTGGGGCAATAGAATATAATGTACCAAATTGCATTGAATTATCTTTAAAATTGCGATCTGTAGTTTGATTACAAGGTTTCATGGACGGACAGACGGACGGACATAGCTGAATCGACTCAGAAAATGATTCTGAGCCGATTTGTATACTTTATAGGACCAATATTATTGGGCGTTACAAACATCAGCAGTTATACCCTCTCCACTAAAGCGGTGTAGGGTATAGAAACTATGGAGTCGTGTTAACATGTTATTTCTTTCTTCGTTAACCCATACAGATGCTATAGATGTCTTAAAAAAACAATATATATTTTTATTTGATATTTTTTTTTATTAGAAAAAATATGTAAAAAAAAATCAATTAACAAAATTTTATATTAATCACACGGCATATACTTTAACATAATCCACTCGCAAATCACCATTATTTAACCAATTCAAATTTTGAGAAATTTTCTTCCAAAATTTATTCTTCGAACGAGGATCAGTATTAGGCCAGGGCTTTTCCTCTATCCAATGTAATTCATCCTTAAAGTCATTATTACCACCAATGCCATAGCCCAAAGTCAAATAGAATTCCTCATCAAAAGGAGCCCAATTGGAACCACCATTCAAAAGATCCTGATTTGGTAAATTCTGATTATTTAATTGCATATTTTTAAAGGCATCTTTTTCATCGGTTATTTTGATGCAACAATATTCTTGACCATCAACTGCTACAGTGATTGAATCTGGTGTCCAGTTTAATTCGTATAAATGAAAGTCATGCGTCAGATTAAGATGTTTTAATTGATATTCACACATTTTTGCCGAACGCCAGGGTTCATTGGCATTTAGGATCAAACCACCTTGCAGCATTATATCGTCTCCATTGGCTATAGTATGAGCTACACGCATTTGACCCGAATGATATTCACTCGTACCGTAAGTGTGCTTAGAGGGCTCTAGCCATAGTTGTGGATACACCCACATGGCTCCAGGCACTTTAGCTTTTATCTCTACTCTGCCATATTTAAAAGAAAATTTACCTTTGGTGTTGATTTGAGCTGTTATCAAGGGGTTCAATTTATTTTGCGTTTTAGGATGAAACACACACTCATCTGTATCCAATTTACCGGTGCATTTTGAACCCAACGAAAATGTTTTCCGAAGAACATCAGCATGATAATGTTGACTAGTGGGTTTGGGTTTAATGGTCAATATACCATTTTGTACTTGCAAAACATCGGCTACATCATCCAGATACATATTGAATTCATAGTCGGGTTGTTGCGGTATACGTCTCTCAAGGGACCAGTGTTTAGAATCTAAGCTATGACCATCGAAGTTTTCATTAAATATAATTTGACCACCGCAAAGTACTGGAGCTCCATTAGCTATGGTCACCGCTGAACTACATTGCCTATTAGTTGTTAACGAGGGTGTGGTTTTTGTTGGTATACCCGTTACAGCAGTAGAAGTTGTTGTTGTATTATCATACTGCTGCACTACATACACACCATTGTCTTCACGATAGCCCAAACCGTTGTAGATAACATAGGTCCAGTAGTACAAGGTATCACCAAACTTAAGCTGAGTATTGCGGTCTCTAAATATCCAGCGTCCATTTTTAGGTTTAATAATATCAACAGCCCAAGTTCCTGCCTCCAAACCTTCCATCTCTTCATTTAATTTGCCATGAAAGGCGAACAATGTTATGCCCTCTTCATGTGGTATAGACACCTCAAAGCCTTTGGGATAGAAAACTTTAATTGTGGCTGTAGGCACTTCATATGTCCAGTAACATGGTATAAGACTTAAAAAGATCCATAAAAAATGTGTAAAATTTATCACCGATGTCGTCATTGTTATTGTATTTGTTTAGTTAGTCTAGTGTTGAAGATTATCAAATTGAGCGTTCAACGTTTAAAAGACGACTGAATTTATGTTCTTGATCTTTTGTATATTTATATTTAGATTTCAATTCAAACTTGTGGGTTTTTTTTGTTATTATTGCTCTGAGATTTGTTTTCAACCGAGATGCCACATTCAGTCGTTTTATTAAAAAAAAAGAAGGGAAGCAACTCTTTAGGAATACATGTTTGAAATTTTGAGATAAATTCGAAATTAAGAAACATGTTTTCACACATTTTATTAAATCATATAGTAATATAACTTTCAGTGCAGCAAAAAGCTTTTTAAGCTATTGTAAACCTCATTAATATTCGGACCGTAACCAAAAATAAAACCTATTGAGGCTGAACATCCTTTCAATTTTAACTTCCATCATTAATCTTTGTGCAATAATTTAAAAGCTTAAATTTAACATTTAAAAGTTTGCCCAAAGTCAGAATCCCACTATTTCAGAAACGCTTTTACCTTACTCCCTCTCTCTCTTTCTAACTGATATCATTATCTATGTTACATATCTAATGTGTCAATTGAACAAAATACCATTAAAATAAAGCGTTAAATCTTGCAAACTATTTCTAAGAATCTGGTGTCCTTGTAAATATTGAATTGATCTAAAAATAACATTTAATGCACTTGAACTACGATAACCAAAGAAATGATTTTACAATTGAAGATATTCAATTGTTATTAGATTGGTTCATGTCTTCCGATTGTTTCTACGACAAATTCAACGAAATTGAAGAGAGATGTTATTAGGTTGGTCCTTGTCTTCCGATTGTTTCCACGACGAAAAACATTTTACAAAAGATAGATAGATAAGACAATTCACTAGACTATAGACTAGACTATAGATTATACACTAGACTATACCATAGGCTAGATTATATACTAGATTAGACTGTAGACTAGACTGTAGACTAGACTATAGACTAGAATAAAGACTAGACTATAGACTTGACTACAGACTAGACTATAGTCTATACTATAAAAATATACTATATTGGCTAGACTATAAACAAGATTATAGATTATACTATGGGCTACACTACGGACTAAACTATAAACTAAACTAAAGACTAAACTAAATACTATAGACTAGACTATAGACTTGACTATAGACTAGACTATATACTAGACTATAGACGAGACTATAGACTAGACCATAGACTAGACTGTAGACTAGACTATAAACTAGACTATAGACTAGACTATAGACTAGACTATACACTAGACTATAGACTAGACTATAGACTAGACTATAGACTAGACTATAGACTAGACTA
>NC_060953.1:39765004-39770469 GCF_022045245.1 Lucilia cuprina | reverse complement strand
AACTGAACTAGAACTAAACTAGAACTGAACTAGAACTGAACTAGAACTGAACTAGAACTGAACTAGAACTGAACTAGAACTGAACCAGAACTGAACTAGAATTGAACTGAACTAGTTAGGTAGGTAGTTAGCTAGTTAGTTAGTTAGTTAGTAAGTTAGTTAGTTAGATACCAAATTTTTATATAATTTTTCCAGACAAACCCTCCCTGGGACCTACTTTTATACATCTCTACGATAATAACTATGGATCTAAATACATTGGACGTCTATTGATGGAAATTAAATCGGAATGTTTAGAAACCGAATCGAATCATGTAATGACACTGAAAAAAATATCACCTCTTGATGAGAAACGTTATTGGCAAGAACAACAATTTCTTATAGAATTTCTGCCACTACAAGGAGATTTTATACACAGCAGCAATAGTAATGCTAAAATAGGTCTTAAGTTAGGAGGTAAAAATGTTTAACTAAAACCTAAATTCTCCTCACTAACACATTTTTCTTAATACAGAACTCAATTCCAATTTAATCGAATGTTCTCTGAAAAACTATTCCACACAACAGAAAAATAGACAATATCCCATTAAAATCTTTAAGTATTTTCATCAGCAGGCCTCTTATAAATCAATTACCTTGACAGCTCAATTGCCAGATAATCGTAAAAAATTCCAGTGTGATATTAAATTACAGGAATTAATGGATTTTGTAAAATCTGAAATAGAATTATTTAAATTATTTCAAATTCAGTATGAGGGGCATCAGCAATCACAAATGAAAGTCTTAAGAGCTATTCTCCAGACGATAGTACAGAAAATGGAACAGGTTATAGAGAGTAAAGGATTGGATTGTATAAGTTTTAAGCAGGCCACACAATGGGATATAAATCGTTTGTTGTATTTAAAGGAATATTTTGTAAGTTTTCAAAGACATACTATAAAATTATATTATTTTAAAGTTGTCTTTAACAGCATAAAATCCTAGAGGATTTGAAGACTTTACGTTCCAAACTAAAGCCTTCTTTGGGCAGTTATACCGATTTGGTTATTGATGAAGTAGTTGGGGATTTAACAAAATGTTGTCATGAATTGCAAAATTTACTCTCGACTTCTTTACATCAAGATAATTGGCCTGATTTGATAATTGTTTTATCGGGGGGTAATAAGGAATTGGGATTTTGTAAAGTAAATTCTAAGAACTTTTTATATTCCATGGAAATAGATGAGGAGAGTTGTAATAGTCAGTGTTGGAAACAGAGAAATTTTATTTTTAAGGTGTATTTTTCTTTCCAACTTACATTTCTTGATATAATAATTTCATTATTCATAGGATACGAAATGCCAACATACCTGCTTTAATTGTGGTTGTACGGTAGCCATTATACGTGGTTGTCTTAGTATAGTAGCTGAATCGGAAACTAGCCACTACTTGAGTCAAGTAGTGCAAGATTGGAAACATCCTGAACCATTCTATTGGTCTCCTCATATACCTTGTGTCAACTTCAAATGTCGCCTCTTCATACATCAAGCCAAAATTAAACCAGGTGCTGATCGTAATGGTCTCTGTGATCCTTATATACGTATAATGATCTCTCAAAATGCCGCTGAAACTCCTATAATTTTTAGTTCTCTTTCACCCATTTGGAATGCGGTAATCTCTTTAGAGAACATACAACTGCCTGGAGATTTTCTCTGGTATTTAAGTAATCCCCCCGTGGTAGCGCTAGAAGTTTACGATACTGATCGAAAAACTACTGATGATTATTTGGGTTGTGGCATTCTTACTATGTCGGTGATAAAAAGTGATTGGATTGATTGGTACGCTCGAGAGAATGGAAGCTGGGAAAGTGAAGAGGTGAAAAATAAACATGCTGTACAAAAGTATGAATTGCTAAAGTATTTAACACCGCCGCCCTTGAAATGGATACCGATAGCTTTAGATGGTTGTATAAGCGCGGAGGTTTTGATGTCGGGAGAACTGGTAGAACTACAGGATGTCAAGAAAATAAAAGAAGTCTTAGAAGAAAGTAACGAAGTTAGTGTCACGGTGGGCATTCCGAATGCTATTAAGCCGAATATGAAAAACTTTGTGTAAGTTGGAAATTATTGCCAAAACTAAAGTCTAGACTATTGACAAGAGTATAGTCCCGACTAGAGATAAGAGTTTAGCCCAGACTTTCGACAAGGCTATACACAAGACTATAGACAATACTATAGTGCAGACTAATGACAAGGCTATATACAAGACTACAGATAAGAATGTAGTCCAGGCTTCAGATAAGAATATAGTCCAGGCTATAGATAACAATATAGTCCAGACTATAGACAAGACTATAGTCCAGACTACAGACAAGATTATAGTCCAGACTATAGACAAGACTATAGTCCAGACTATAGCAAAACTATAGTCCAGACTATAGACAAGACTATAGGCCAAACTATGGACAAGACTATAGTTCAGACTATAGACAAGACTATAGTCCAGACTATACACAAGACTGTAGTTCAGACTACAGACAATACTATATATACTATACACAAGTCTATAGTCCAGACTATAGACAAGTCTATAGTCTAGACTACAGGCAAGACTATATTCCAGACTACAGACAAGACTATAGACAAGACTATAGTCCAGACTATAGACAAGACTATAGTTCAGACTATAGACAAGACAGACTATAGACAAGATTACGGTCCAGACTATAGACAAGATTACAGTCCAGACTATAGACAAGACTATAGTCCAGATTATAGACAAGACTATAGTCGAGACTATAGACAGAAGTATAGTCCAGTCATAGACAAAACTATAGTCCAGTCTATAGACAAAACTATAGTCCAGACTGTAAACAAAACTATAGTCCAGACTATAGACAAAACTGTAGTCCAGACTATAGACAAAACTATAGTCCAGACTATAGACAAAACTATAGTCCAGACTATAGACAAAACTATAGTCCAGACTATAGACAAAATTATAGTCCAGACCACAGACAAGACTATAGTCCAGACTACAGGCAAGATTATAGTAAGATATAGATATGTAGACAAGTCTATAGTCGAGACTATATATATATATATATATATATATATATATAAATATATATATATATATATATATATATATATATATATATATATATATATATATATATATATAATATATAATATATATATATATTATATATATATATATATATATATATATATATATATATAAATAAGACTATAGTCTAGACTACAGACAAGACTATAGCCCAGACTACAGACAAGATTATATTCCAGACTGTAGACAAGAATATAGTCCTGACTATAGACAAGACTATAGTCCAGACTATAGACAAGTCTCCAAGATTCAATATAGTCCAGACAATCGTCCAGTCTGAAATATAGAAATGTCTAGAATATACATATATATTGGAGAACGCTATTTTCTGAACTATGGACCAGACTGTGTTTATAGCCTAAAGTCATATCTAAGTATATTCTGGAGCAGAGTATAGTCTACCGTCTGAAAAGGCGGGTTGATCTTACGGTACACATTTATGATTTGTTTTTTATAGCTTAGAAGTGGTTTTTGCCGGTTTTCGTAACTATCGCAAACATAATTATTTGACCAGTAAGCATCAAGTGAAACTTATGATGGCCGATCTTACTTTGACTAGTGGCCTATCGACTTCGCCCATTCAAAATAGTTTAAATTTCCTCATTTTATATGCTTCCGGAGTTTTAGTAAGTTTAGCTTCTATAATATCAATCAAAATATACAATAGTTACCAGAATTTTTACAGAATCTTCCCGAACAACTTGAATATTGGCCTGCTATTATTGCCACAGATTTGGCCATTTCGAGTAGAGGACAAGAAAATACTTTGGGAGCTACTTTAATAGCCAATTCCAAACGTTATCTGCAAAAGGAAAATGCCATACCATGTATACACGCAGAAGACGATTTCGAAATGGATTCAGTTTCTACCACCATACAACTAGAAGAGGAAAGTGAAAATGAACATGAAATTTCAGACAACAAACCTTTAATCCGCAAAGAATCACAAAATTCTTATTGGCAAAATATGTTAAAGAAATTGAAACTAAACAGTAAAGACAGTAAAGAAAATGAAGAGGAATTAAATAATTTCCATGAACTTCTCGATGAAAGTGAGTATAACTGGTGGACTAAGTTTTACAACTCCGGCTTTCTAGAGCCTTGCACAGCATTATCCGATTTTAAGCATAAATTGTGTATCTATCAAAATGAATTGGAAAAACAACCCGAGTTTAGTTACCTAAATGACTGGGCCGAACCGCACAGCATGGTACACGGTATAAGATATAAGAAAAATGCTTTACCCAAAGAAGAAATCTATGCTACACTTAAGCTTCATATTAAAATTACCCCATGTATATGTGGTCGCTCCCAAGGTGGTGGTGAGGGAGATGGTCAAATGTTAAAACCCTTAGCTACCGCTTTAAATCCTCGCTATCAAGCTCAGTTGCAATCATTAGCGGAATTAGTTAAGATTATGGTAAGAGTATATATCGTCCAAGGCTTACAATTACGTCCGTGTGAAAACAATACTCAAGCGGATTCGTATGTTAAAGTGCAATTGGGTCAAAAATATCTAACAAATCGTGCTGATTATATACCCAACCAAAGTAATCCTGTATTTGGCAATTGTTTTCAATTGGAGGGCATGTTACCAAGGTAAGTTAATTTTTATCGTTTTATTTTCAAAGACCCCAATGTGTATCAATAACATTCGAGAAGAAACCTACTTGTGACAGTTTATTTATTACACAGTTAATGAACAATTTAAGAAGATTTTTTTTATAGAATAAATATATAATAAAATGTTTATTATTATACAAATTTATTTAACTTGTGCCAGTATTAAGGTGCAATCTAATGTTGGGTACACATATGTTATGAGAGTGAGTGGTAAAAGTGAAAATATTGGAATAGTCAACTGTCTGGACAGAAATGCAATTTATTGTTTGGAATATAGTTTAGTCTCTAGTCTTGATTATAGTATAGTATATAGATTGTACTATTGTCTAATCAATACATTAGGAAGTAAAATTTATACTGTATAATAATCTGTAGTCAATATTCCACACAATATACTATAACTTAGGCTATAGAATGGTATACAGTCTGGAATATAGTCGAGTCTATAACCTAGAATACAGCCGACTATAGTCGAGTCTATATTTTAGACGAGTTTATAGTATAGACTGTAGTAGAATCTATAATATAGATTCACGTCTAGTCTCTCATGTTTTGTAGTCTGCAGACTAGACTATGGTCTAAACTGCAATATTTATCATGGTCTTACCTATAGACTAGTCTATAGACTAGCCTATAGTCTAGTCTATAGTCTAGTCTATAGTCTAGCCTATAGTCTAGTCTATAGTCTAGTCTATAGTCTAGTCTATAGTCTAGTCTATAGTCTAGTCTATAGT
>NC_060953.1:39759459-39764904 GCF_022045245.1 Lucilia cuprina | reverse complement strand
AAAGATACAAATGATTGTTTGTGTATTTAAACGTGTTTTTTATTGTTGTAAATGAGTGTTGATGGGAGAAGAAGATCGAGTAAATTGAAAAATATTTACTCTTTTTTTCTGTGGGGGGGCGACGTTTTCAAAACAAGTGGAACACAAACAAAACGAACAACGGCTCCAATATTGAGCGTGAACTAGTGACGTAGACGTGTGTTTATAAATGTGTGTTTGAGTGTTTATGTGTGTTTGAGTTTTAGACGCAGACATTGTGTTTTCGTTAAGCTCGGTTGAATTTACAACTTGAAATAAAGTTTGCAACAAATTGTCTTTTTTTGTTGTTGTTTTTTTTTTAATTGTTTGAATTTAAAGTTAGTGATTTTGAAAACGAAAATTAATTTTTTTCTTTAAAACATAGCATTTGTTTTTTCTTAATATTTTGCTTTTATTAAACAAACAAAAAAAAGAAACCAAGTTTTTGTGTTTCTTGCCAAAAGTTATTGGGTTGTTGTAATTTGTTTTTGTTTTTTTTTTATTTTTATTTAATCTACAATATCTGCAATTGCTAATTTATAAATTGATCACGAATGGTTTTATTTTTTTTTTCTTCGACAGCAACAAAATAGTTAAAAAGTGTAACGAAACTAAACATATGATAAATGGAATATTTGTGTTATTTTTTTTAGTAAAAAACAAGTGATTTTTATGTTAAACAAAAATTAATTGTAAAAAAATAATTTATAAGAAAAAACTCTTTGCTTTGGGATTATTGCATCAAAAAGAAGGATTTCTATATTTTTACCATAAACTAAAGGTAAGTTTTAAAGACAAATTCATTCATTATTTTGTAATTATTGTTTTATTTGCTCCAAATTTTCCTAAAAAGGAATAAACGCTACAAAAAGAAACTTGTTTTACTAAGATCGTCCTATAGCAGAGTTGCATTAAAAGTGCACATTGGCTAATTAGGAACCTTTTGGAAGAGAAAAAGTACTTATTCATGTGCTTAAGTAGTTAGGAAGTTAGGTAGTTAGTTATTTAGTTAGTTAGTTAGTTAGTTAGTTAGTTAGTTAGTTAGTTAGTTAGTTTGTTAGTTTGTTAGTTAGTTAGTTAGTTAGTTAGTTAGTAAGTTAGTTAGTTAGTTAGTTAGTTAGTTAGTTAGTTAGTTAGTTAGTTAGTTAGTTAGTTAGTTAGTAAGTTAGTTAGTTAGTTAGTTAGTTAGTTAGTTAGTTAGTTAGTAAGTTAGTTAGTTAGTTAGTTAGTTAGTTAGTTAGCTAGCTAGTTTGTTAGTTAGATAGTTTGGTTGTTAGTTAGTAAGTTAGTAAGTTAGTAAGTTAGTTAGTTAGTTAGTTAGTTAGTTAGTTAGTTAGTTAATTAGTTAGTTAGTTAGTTAGTTAGTTAGTTAGTTAGTTAGTTAGTTAGTTAGATAGTTAGTTAGTTAGTTAGTTAGTTAGTTAGTTAGTTAGTTAGTTAGTTAGTTAGTTAGTTAGTTAGTTAGTTAGTTAGTTAGTTAGTTAGTAAGATAGTTCGTTAGTTAGTTAGGCAGTTAGTTAGTTTAATAGTTAGTTACTTATCTAGTTAGTTAGTTTCAAAGGTGGATATAAATACAGTCAATCCAAAGTCCCTCAGGAGGAAAACGAACCGACACCTCCGGTTCAACACTAGTCAAAACCTGCCAAATGCCTTAAATGTATCTGTAGTATTAGAGTTGTGGCAGCATTAATGTCTAAACTATCTCATTAGACTACCAGTGGTCTACTGCGCAATCGCAACTTAATAACTTAATGTTGGAGGAATACTTCACTCGCTGATATTGAGACAAAATCGCCAATAAACATTACATTCTTAAGAACAGAAAAATTACATTTAATTCCATTAATAAATTCATAGAATTGGATGCGAAATTGTTATTGCAACGTATCTTCCATCTCTTCTGGATTTTCTGATCTATATATATATATATATATAGTGACCAACTTTTTAGATCTTAAGACTATCTATTCATGTTATTAAGGTTAGTTTGAAGTCGTTTCACGATTTCACACCTATGAAAGAGACGCTTTCAAAAACGTTCACCGCTAGATTAATAATACTATTATAGCGATAAAGCTAAATCTGGTCCATAATTGAGCCTAACATCTTAAATCCTAATTCCTTTCATATTAGAGAATCTTTTCTAAAAATTAATCTGATGTACTATATATAAATATCGAATTATATTGTCATTAATTCAGCACAAATCTAATAAATAATAAAACAGTTTGAAAAGTATTACAAAAATATTGGTTTAAAAAGACTTAAGTCCATAAAAATATCAGGAAGTTTTTGAAATTCTCAGCAGAATCTGATTACTAACAGTTTCTATGGCTGGACAATTGCCACAGAGTTAATGTTTACTCTTCATCTATATTATGACAACTTCTGTAAGTCATTCTTCGGAAGATTAATGCTTCTTTTATGATCTAGTAATTGAGCAACACTAGTGACTCCAACGATTGTGACAAAAATATATATTTTAATGGCTTAGAAGAGTACAATGTAGAACTGGTTTATGTCTGGTTTTGCCAATTTTCTCGCCACTATGCCCATAAAGTTGCCGTATTCTTTGAACAAAATAAGACAGTTTAGACACGCCCGACACAGCAACTTAAGTGTTAATATAAATACTGATATATCTTTTTGGTATCCAATAGTACCAAATCGATAATATTTCAGATTGACTCTAATGAAGATCTTAGTCTGGAATCCCAATTATTTATCTCGGATCTATTAGTATAGAAATGGAAAGCAATTAACAGTGAAAGATAGAAATTGATAAGACTCCGTAGAGTAAATATAAAGTAGCTTGTGAGAATTTCAAACGGTTGCCTTAATATTTTCTGATAAATTTCCAGTCGACACTTTTCCTAGTCTCTTCATTATATCGTAATTACCATTGCGATGTATTACTCATACAGGGCCAGGTTATAGAAACAAGTAAAACAGTCTTAATAATTCCAACTACTTGGTACTTTTTGTTTCAATTTAGCACCAATTAAGAATAAACATTTTCAACATTTCTATCTTATTACACAAATTTACTTTGTTTTACTCTTTACTTTTTCACGTTTATTCGTTTAACGTTTCTTTTGGACCAATACGTTTCTCCGTCTCAATCACAGGTTTGATCTTGTGACACGCATTTTTTTTAAGCAAAAAAAAAATATATATATATATATAAGGTATATTTGCCATTCATAGGCTACACACAGGAAATTTTTGTTTACAGTGGAGCAAAGCCGACCATATAATACCCTACACCTTATACAAAAATAAAATTTGATTTAACTCAGATATACTAGATATAAAAGTGTGGACATTTAAGTCAAATTTTGAAGGGGGCCTTTTTTTAGGTGTTAGTGTCAAATGAGGCCCAATAATTATAGAATTCATGGCGAACATTAAGGCTAGTATAGAACCTAAAAGCCCTATTCGTCGGGTTCAATTGTATGAGGGCTAGGTAAAATAAAGGACCGATGTTAACTATTTTCAATAGGCTTTGTCTCCGGTACCATAGAAATGTGTCAAATTTCTTTCAATTATTTTTAAAATTGCGTAGTTTGCTTATAAGACTTACAAGCCCTATTCTCCGGGTTTAGTTGTATGGGGGCTGGGTGAAATAATGGACCGATCTTAACCATTTTCAGTAGGCTTCGTCTCTTGGAAAAGAGAAAATCATGTACCAAGTTTCATTTAATTATCTTCAAAATTGTTACCTGTAGTTTGATTACAAGGTTTACATGGACGGACGTAGTTAAATCGAATCAGAAAATGATTCAAAACCGATTGCTATACTTTATATAACCAATGTTATTGTGCGTTACAAACATATACACAAACCCAATATACACTCCCCACTTAAGTGGTGTAGGGTGCAATTATACATTCTCTAAATCCCTGATACATTTCAAGGCCTCTATGGCCTATTAGACTTAACAGTCTATTAGTCGAATTTAGATCGGTTCGGATTCAACAACATTTTTTGATGATCATTGCACTTACAATCTGTATTCATTTGGTCAAGCGGATAGAGTACTTCTAGTCAGTCCGATTGGCCCTACAGTTTACAATTGACACCTAAATATGTACATACATATGCATAATGTTTTCATTTTGATTTTGTCGAATATTTTTGTTACTTTTTTTTGTAAATTTGTTGTAACAGTTTTGAAATTGATAAAATTGTTTTTTTTATGTAGCATACAAAGCATACAAAAACCTGCAGCAACAAGTTTTATTTTGCATTTATTTACTTTTACTTTATATGGCTTTTATTTAAATGTCCGTCCATCCAATTATGTATATTAGACTTACGACCGACAACTTTTTTTTATTGTTTTTGGTTTCTGTCATTTAGATCTTACTCACTGGTCTCGTATTACTTTACGGTAACTAATTACAGCAACAACAACAACAGCAGTAGCAACAACAGTGTTTATATATCCACGACTATATAACAAAATCCAACAAGTGGAACTGGTCTTGTTTTTCATGCCATTTCGTTTCATCTTCTTTTAATGATTTCTTGTTGTAGTAGTTGTTTTTGTTGTTGTTGTCATTAGGTTTATTTTCTTTTTCATTTCTATTTATTTACCAGGTTAACAACTTATCGTATTTTTCTGTTTTTATTATTACAAAGACGACGATATCATCAATTCATGTAGATCATTTACATTTATTAACAAAAAAAAACAATAATATAATAAAAATCTTTATAAGAGAACAACAAAATACTCTTTGGCATTTTATTTTGTTGTTGTTTCTGAAAGATTTTTCTATGCAGTTCAGTTCCTGTTGTATGTTTAATTCAGCAATTCATATTTACACATGTGTATTTGTTTTTCTTTTTATATGGTTTAATAATATTTGTTGCTTAATTTTATTTGTTTTTTTTTTTATATTTTTAATTATGCCATTGAAAGTGAATGAGACATATTTAGTTTAATTGTCTTCTTTTTAAATGACTAAGTAACATTTTTCCTCTCTCTCTTCTAAATGTCAATTTGTTTTAATTAAAAATTAAAACAAAGTACTTTGGTTTGTATTTTAAATTCCGGATTTTACGCTCATGTTTATAGTAGTGACTTTTGGCTGTTTGGATTGTTCAAATGGGAAACTTGCCATTAATTTAAAGTTTTTCTCACTACCGGGTATACCAAAATTTGAAAATGGAATAATTATCACTTTTAATGCAATTTTTTTATTAATTTATTAAGTATAATTATTTGCTTATGTATGTTTGCTGTTACTTCACGACCTTGGCAGAGATCATTTTTCAGTTTCCTATTCGAACATGGTCTTTAGTATTGAAAGTAGTCTAGTCTATAGTCTAGTCTATAGTCTAGACTATAGTCTAGTCTATAGTCTAGTCTATAGTCTAGTCTATAGTCTAGTCTATAGTCTAGGCTATAGTCTAGTCTA
>NC_060953.1:39757589-39759359 GCF_022045245.1 Lucilia cuprina | reverse complement strand
AGTTCAGTTCTAGTTCAGTTCTAGTTCAGTTCTAGTTCAGCTCTAGTTCAGTTCTAGTTCAGTTCTAGTTCAGCTCTAGTTCAGCTCTAGTTCAGTTCTAGTTCAGTTTTGGTTCAGTTCTAGTTCACTTCTACTTCAGTTCTAGTTCAGTTCTAACTAACTAACTAACTAAATACATTTTTATCCGAATAAATCCTTTTTTTTTATAATATTTAGACCTGCTATGTACCACTTTAGACCTTTCGTCTTACCTTTAAAAGCAATTTCATTAAAATGTAATTCATATTCAGCCACACACTTCCACTGTAAATGTTCATGCATTAGCAGCTCTATGACCAGAGTTTCAGCCAACGAAGGATAACACCAAACAAAACAGATTTCTTGATTCCAGCAAGGATCTTGAGTATTTTTGGCCATGTTTGTCTTACCCTTAAAGGGATGAAATCTAAACTTTAGAAATCGAATAATGACATTATAAATAAACGATATTTCTCTTGTTGTTCAGAGCAACAATACTTGTATAACATAATCCGCTTTCTTAAACATAATCCCACGATAAAAAGTCACCGTATAACGTATGTTGCAGCGTACACCAGTGTCTATATTTTGTAGAAGATTTCTGATTTCAAATATATATAAAATATTATATTAATTAATTCTCCGATATATTGAGTAAAAAAGTAAAAAAATAGTTAACTTCTCTATATCATCATAATCTTGATGTATTTGCCATTTATTCAAAACCAACAAATCATCTTCAATTGGTTTCAGTAAACTATTCGGATTGGAAGCTTGTGTAACTATAGCTAAGTCGATTTGTAAAAAACCTTTCCCTCCACCAGCAGCTGCACCACCGACCTTTTCATTACCCTCAAATGTGGCAGTCTGACCCATAGGAGCTTCTAAGCGTCCCCATTTCTTAAAATAACAACGATTTGCCTGATTCCAAACACTTTGCACATCTATAAGCAGTTCTCCCAAAGTGGGATTTTTCTTGCATGACGTGTGCTTTTTCACCTCATACAAAATCGTCAAACGCAGCAGTTCCATTAGGGTGCATTTGATTTCGAAAACAAAGTACTAACGATTTATTTAGATAAAATTTTACATTTATTACACTTACCTCATTAAAATAGGGATTTTCCGAATTTTCATAAGTTCTAGTATGTCTTATCATTTTATCGAGGGTTATACGCACATAAATGGAATTTTGAAAGATGCCTAATTGACGGGCCTTGTGTATGGTGGTACAGATAAGAAAATCTTGTAAAATATTTGCAAAACATTCCTCTTGAGGAGCTAACATTATTGGTTTAAATATATTTCCAATCAGTTGTTATTTTTATTTTTTTATATAATTTGACATTATTTTTTACTCAATAATCGAAATAAATTTTTTAAGAGTGTTAAAAAGTGTAGAATTATTCACGCAACATGTATGACCATCACTGTTTTACATACAACTTTAAAAAGCTCATTTTCTAAAACTACACATATGTGAGGAACAAAATGGAAATGACTTCATAGAATTGTTAAATTTTATTAGCCAATGCACAAACCTCAAAATACCGTTACTTTTATTACAACATTCAAAGTTAGGTAACAAAATGAAATTGAAACTTAGTATCAGGGAAACCAAAATATGCAAACGTATGCTTTTTGTGTTGTCTATCTATCTATCTATCTATCTATCTATCTATCTATCTATCTATCTATCTATCTATCTATCTATCTATCTATCTATCTATCTATCTATCTATCTATCTATCT
>NC_060953.1:39753477-39757489 GCF_022045245.1 Lucilia cuprina | reverse complement strand
AGACTATAGACTAGACTATAGACTAGACTATAGACTAGACTATAGATTAGACTATAGACTAGACTATAGACTAGGCTATAGACTAGACTATAGACTAGACTATAGACTTGATAATAGACAAGACTAGACTAACACATATAGTTCCCAGAGTCGTTACTCTAAAAAGTTTTGTTGTGTTGATAACAGCACTGGAAGAAAGTGATTAAAATTACACCCTCAGGTTTATAGTGGTATTTATCCAAAAGAAGTGTGTATCACAATGTGTGCTATAAATTTTCGGATACTAAATCAATGTGAACTATAAATTTTCGGATACCCGCTATATTTTATAATTTTTTTAAAACCTTATTAATAATCATAATGAATTGAATTATATCTCCAATATATAACCACGATTTAAGCAAAAAAAAAAAAAAACACGGATACTTTTTAAGATTGAAATATGAGAGTAGAAAAAAAAAGAAAGAAAAAACACATTCATGGAATAGGGTATCATTATACATATATTTTTTCGTAAGGGTAACAAAGAAGAGTAAAGCTTTGGAAAGTCTTTTGGTGTAATGTATACCCATGACAAAAGTGAATATTAATGCAACAAAAAAACCAAAAAAAAAAAATAGTTCGAAATGAACAGCAAACCAAATGAAAACTGTTGTGTAAAAGAAAGTACATGTTTTTTTTTGTATTTTAACATGCTACTGGCAGCTTAAAAAAGACCCTGCTACCAGCAAATGCCAATGAACTTGTTAACTTTAAAAAAAATATCCAATGACAGTTTTTAGTTAAAATTTTCCTACTTTTCATGTTCCACGTTTCTTTTTCTTTTCTTTATTTATACTGAAAAAAAATGCTCATATATACTTAGTTCATTGTTCCGCATATTTACACCCATAAGTAGTTTAATCCTGGGGTGAGCTGAGCCATAAGTAGAAAAAAATAATATGTGTAAGTAAGTAGTAGAAAAACTATTTATAACTAGGGGTATATGGGGCAAGAAACTGAACAAACAACTACAGCAACATGCTACTAACATCATTTTTATTTTCCTGGTTTTTCTTTTTGTTTCATATAGTATTTCGGTGAAACATTAAATAACAATTATAAAGTAATTTGTTTAACAGACAGCTATTCACTACGCTTTGCGAAAATCCTCTTTGTATGCTGCAGCTTCAGCAGCAATAACAATTTTCAACAATTTATTAAGGACATTCAGAGTAATAGGAGAAACGACGGCAACTAATATTTCAATACATATTTCAATAAGTACCTGCTAAATGTATTTAGTAAGTATCTGTGAAATATTTAAATTTATTTTTTTAATTTTAAGTGAATATCCTTAATATTACAAAATTTCGCTACATTGTAAGTACCTCTTACATATTCCTCATTATTAGCATAATACATTGTTTAAAGCTTTTAAGCATTAAATTCCTATACACTCACCCCAAACAAATGCTTATGATAAACAATGATGTCTAACATAAAATCATATGTAGATCAAAATGCATTGTTTAATTAATTTATTAATATGCAGATACAAATGCATACATGCATACAACATGGATAGATAATGCGTGTAAGTGTCGCATTTATGTTTGTAACGGATAATTTTGAATTATGATTCATTGATAAGAGTTTGGCGAAATTAATTAAAATGTAATTACTAGTTGCATCAAATGGATAAATGAGATTATAATTTAATACTTACAAGGAATAAATTAGCAACTTTTGTAATTACTTTTTGGAAATTTAAAGATGTTTTTACTCTTGAACCATTATATTTGTAAGATATCCTCGGTTAGCAGACCCAATTTTAAATAGCATTTAGGTAAAGTCTAGACTTTATAATACACTATCACTATAGACTAGAATATAGACTAGAATATATACTAGACTATAGACTAGAATATAGACTAGACTATAGACTAGACTGTAGACTAAACAATAGACTAGACTATAGAATAGTCTTTGAATTAGACTACAGACTAGACTATAGACTAGCCTATATACTAGAATATACACTAGACTGCAGACTGGACTATAGACTAGTCTATATACTAGACTAAACACTAGACTATAGACTAGACTATAGACTAGACTATAGACTAGACTATAGACTAGACTATAGACTAGACTATAGACTAGACTATAGACTAGACTATAGACTAGACTATAGACTAGACTATAGACTAGACTATAGACTAGACTATAGACTAGACTATAGACTAGACTATAGACTAGACTATAGACTAGACTATAGACTAGACTATAGACTAGACTATAGACTAGACTATAGACTAGACAATAGACTAGACTATAGACTAGACTATAGACTAGACTATAGACTAGACTATAGACTAGACTATAGACTAGACTATAGACTAGACTATAGACTAGACTTTAGACTAGACTGTAGACTAGACTATAGACTAGACTGTAGACTAGAGTATAGACTAGACTATAGACTAGACTATAGACTAGACTATAAACTAGATTATAGACTAGACTACAGTCTAGACCGTAGACGAGACTATATAAGTAATAGACTAGAGATTTAAGCTAAAACTAAACTACATACAGCCTAGACTATAGACTAGAGAAAATACTAGATAGCAGCCAGTCTTTATACTAGACTATAGAAGAGTGTATGCTAGAAAAAAGATTAGATTACACTTAGGACCAAGATATAAAGGAAAGAGTAAAGATTTGACATAACTTAAACTGATTCAAAAAAAATCGTATAATAATTTTTCACTATTTGCCCCTTTAACGAAACTAAACACACAATCTTAAAAACTCCACAAATTTTTTTTCTTAAATTATTTGCCTGTATCTATTTTAAATAAATTATCAACAAATTCAAATCTATAAAATATTAACTTTAAAAGTTGTGTTGTTTTGTGTTTTAAGTGTCTATGTTTAGAGCACGTGTTCAAATTTGCATATTCGTTGTTTTCAAATTTTTATTGCAATTTTTGTTTCGTTTGTTTTGTCTCCAGCAAAATGATAAATCACTAAAAATACAACTCCCAAGTGCTGTAATCCAGAAATGTCCAGTCATTTAATAGCTAATAATAAATTTGAGATTTCATCATAACAACAACTGTATAGCAACAAAAAAAGGTTGGCCCCTACTGGTTTTTTTTTTGAAATAGAAAAAAACAGGTTTGCAGTTTTTTTTATTTTGTAGCTAAATTTATTAAATACAAATGTTTTTTATTGTTTTGCTATTTTTTTACAAAATATAAAAAAAGTACCTTTGTTTCCACGAGAAAAAATTGAAAAATACTAAATCACAATAAAAATAGTTTTCAAAATTAACATTTATTACTTAAATTAGCAACAATATTGGAGAAAAAGATTAAAATGTGCAAAATGTGTCAAGTTTGTTTATTGACATGAAACAACAGAAACATTCAAAACACTTTTTGAATAGTGAAGGCTTTAATTATTCCGTATATATACTAAAATCCAACACAGATTGGTATGTAAACAAAAATTTTAAATTAAAAAATTTCAAATTAAGTTAGTACATACCACATTATTTTTTTTAAATTTTATTAAGAATTTTACCTGTTTTTTTTTTTTTTTTTTTTTTTTTTTTTTTTGATAAAAATCATATTTTATTACAACTTTCTCTTAAATGCATTGTGCACTAAATGATTTCTCAGAAAAGGTTTAGTCGGACGACGACTTTAAACAAACTATTTGTGTATATTTCAAGAAAGTAATAAACCTAAAAACATATTTACTGATAAAAGAAATAATACAAGTTATTAAAAAAAATTTAACACCAAAATTATAAATCTGTTTTTTTTACTTTTAGCTGAAGTTATAGTAATATTCATATTCAGTTTCTCAAATTCTACTGAATGGATTTTAAACATGTGGGTCCAATTTTTTTTAGTTCAGTTCTAATTCAGTTCTAGCTCAGTTCTAGTTCAGTTCTAGTTCAGTTCTAGTTCAGTTCTAGTTCAGTTCTAGTTCAGTTCTAGTTCAGTTCTAGTTCAGT
>NC_060953.1:39751271-39753377 GCF_022045245.1 Lucilia cuprina | reverse complement strand
AGAACTGAACTAGAACTGAACTAGAACTGAACTAGAACTGAACTAGAACTGAACTAGAACTGAACTAGAACTGAACTAGAACTGAACTAGAACTGAACTAGGACTAAATTAGAAATGAATAAGAACTGAATTTTTGCGTTTAAGTTTCTTTATATTCCACAAACTCTTATGTCAGTGAAAGTAATTTCTTAAAGTTAGACTCTAAAGATTTTTTTCTTTCTAAAGAAATCCATTAAAATTAGTTTACTTTCGCTATTGATTTTTAGAAAAACTCAAAATAAATAAAATTATCAATTCTTTAAATCTAAACTTCATTTAATTTTTTATTTATTTAGAATAAAAAATTTTAAAATAGCTGTGTAATAATGCGATTATCATGCATCAAACATTTGAATCTTAAACTTAAAACAGTAGTTAATAGTTATTACGTGAATAACTAAAAAAGCAATTAAATACAAATTGAAAGTTTAACAAAGATTTTAATCGTAGAGTTTTAACACGTGAAAAAACTAAAAGTCATTCTCTTTTTTAATAATTGTTTAATTAAAAAAGATCTACCTTGAAATATATATTTTATTAGTTTTATTTTTTCAACAGTTATAAATTATTTAAATAAGTCTGTAAATGGTAAATAAATTAATAAGTCAATGTTTAATTTGTTAAGTCTTTGTTAGGAGAATTTCGATTTGGATTTAATTTTTGTTAAATGCCAATAAAAATAATATTTAAATCGAATGAAAATTAATTTAAACAGATATTTTACATATTTTTTCAATTAATTATTTATTAGTTCATTTACTTTGAAATTGACTTAAGTAAGCAAAACAAAAAATAATGATACGCTATGTAACTCTATGTATACATATGTTGGAATCAGCGTTCTAAACAAAGAGAACAAAATCAGTTGAAGCAATGAGAAACAATCGAATTAAAGCTGTTAACATCAATACATCTCTATTTAAAGCATTGCTCGTTAAACTGATTTCAGTTTCATAGTAGGCATCGGCAAAGAGTCATAATTGAACTCTCAGACTGTTATAGTAGTGTTAGCTCTAGTTTATGTGAAAGCAAGAGAATTCTTTACCTATTTCTGATTTAAATCTATTTATTATAATTTCTTTTTCATATCTGTTTTCGTTTTATGTTTTCTGTTAGCCTCTGCTTAATATAAATGCCGATCATTGCTTTAAATACATATTTCTGGTTTATTAAATTCTTTTGTAATAAATTCATATTAATTAATACTTATTACTGGTTATTATGAATGAATTATAATTGTGTCTTAATACTTCTGGATTTGAACTGGTTTATTTTATTCTAAAAAATAGTGAAAATCTATTTTATAAATATTCCAGTTTTTTAAAAGAATTTCTTTAAGATCTTGTTAAACAAGTTAATAAATTTTAATATCCAAGGCGTTTAGGGTCGTTTTATTTGTGTGTCTAATTGAATTTTGTTTGGTTGGCGCGACGATAATTTTCTTAAAACAATATTCTTGTTCAGTGTCGCCTTGTTTGTGCAACATGTTTAAATTTCTATGTGGTCGTAGATATGGCAAAGTTTACTTTAAAAAACAAAAAAAATAGATAAATATTTAAATTTTAATTACCACTCGCTATAAAAATAGTTGTAGTGCTGTCATGTTGATTTTTATTCTAATTTGAATATGGTTTTCTTGCAGAGAGATATTGGGCATATAATTTATTAAATATACAAATATTTATTAATTTATGGTAAAGTGTTTTAATTTTTAAAAGTATGAAAAAAATTCTTTAAAATTAAAGAAATTTTTAAAATTTAAAAAACAATTAAGTAAATTTTTTTCCAAACTTGTTTTTGACTGAACTAAACTGAACTGATAAGCCATAATATAGAGTAAAAAATACTTAATGGACTAGACAGTAGACTTGTTTATAGACTAGTCTTTATTCCTATATACTAGACTATAGACTTAAACAAAGACCAATGTCTAGTCCATAGTCATGTCTATAGTCTAGTCTAAAACTGAACTAGAACTGAAGTAGAACTGAACTAGAACTGAACTAGAACTGAACTAGAACTGAACTAGAACTGAACTAGAACTGAACTAGAACTGAACTAGAACTG
>NC_060953.1:39746697-39751171 GCF_022045245.1 Lucilia cuprina | reverse complement strand
AGTTCAGTTCTAGTTCAGTTCTAGTTCAGTTCTAGTTCAGTTCTAGTTCAGTTCTAGTTCAGTTCTAGTTCAGTTCTACTTCAGTTCTAGTTCAGTTCTAGTTCAGCTTTAGTTTTAGTTCTATTTCAGTAACGATTTTCTCCGTAAATGAGAAATTAAACTTCTTTTGTTCTAGTTCGGAAGTAAAATTTGCAAAAATATTTTATCTTGCGAAAGTTTTGAAAAATTATTTTTTCTATTCGTCACCCTTTATATCAAACGTTCATATCTTAGATGTTTTTGGTTTAATTTGTTAAATTTTCTTGTTTTAATAGCTTTAAGAATTGATACATAAGAAACTAATAAATATGTATGTCACTTTTGCTTTTTTGTGTTATCAAAAAATTTTTTCAAAAGATTGTTATCTTTTTTTTGTGAATTTATTTTCTAAGACATTTGATATGAATGTATGTTTCGATTGTTTGTCATTCATTGTATGTTTTTTAAACTAAAAGATACTTTCATGATAATAAGTATTGAAGAAAACAAAAAAAACATCCATTCAACACACAATGAGATGAATTGTCACAATAGTTTGTATCACCGAGTATTACGAACATAAAAATATTATGATTTTCTCACTTTTTTTGGAACCATTGTAAGTGTTGGTGTCTGTCCGACCATCCATCCGCCCATCTGTCAGTTTGTTGCTGTTGTCGTTGTTAAATAAAGTGCTCTAGTTATTTTTTTTTTGTTTTCAGTTCTGTTCATTCTTTTAGCGTAAAATAGTTTTTTAGGTCATTATCGTTTTAAGCATTTGTGATTTTTTTCTGCTGTTCTGTTACAAACATACTTCAGAAGAACTGAAATTATAAATATACTGACATATGCATTTCTTTTATAAAATAAAAATTATTATTAATATTTTTTTATATTATTATTTTTGTCATTAAAAAATGATTTAAATATTTAGCAGATGGAATGTATGGAGGTTTTAAGTGTGATACATTTTTATGATTGTTAAATTATAGGGCAATTATAAATAATATTTTCTATGCCAGATCAGAATCATTGCTGATTTTTAGTAAGACCAAACGATGAGAACTATAACTGAACTACAACTGAACTAGAACTGAACTAGAACTGAACTAGAACTGAACTAGAACTGAACTAGAACTGAACTAGAACTGAACTAGAACTGAACTAGAACTGAACTAGAACTGAACTAGAACTGAACTAGAACTGAACTAGAACTGAACTAGAACTGAACTAGAATTGAACTAGAACTGAACTAGAACTGAACTAGAACTGAACTAGAACTGAATTGAACTAGAACTGAGCTAAAACTGAACTAGAACTGAACTAGAACTGAACTAAAACTGAACTAGAACTGAACTAGAACTGAACTAGAACTGAACTAGAACTGAACTAGAACTGAACTAGAACTGAACTAGAACTGAACTAGAACTGAACTAGAACTGAACTAGAACTGAACTAGAACTGAACTAGAACTGAACTAGAACTGAACTAGAACTGAACTAGAACTGAACTAGAACTGAACTAGAACTGAACTAGAACTGAACTAGAACTGAACTAGAACTGAACTAGAACTGAACTAGAACTGAACTAGAACTGAACTAGAACTGAACTAGAACTGAACTCGAACTGAACTAAAACTGAACTAGAACTGAACTAAAGCCTAAATTTTTATTTAAAGCAATATATCTAATAATAGTCTTTCTCTTTCTATTTCCAGGTAATTTGTTCAATATAATTAACACGGCAAGTACATATTTTTCTAAAAATATCAACATATTTGTATCAAACTACTTAACATTCTAAAAATTATACTCTGAATAGCAATTCTGTTGACGCAATTCTATTTGTCACAACCAACACCCTTAAATAGCAATAAGACGAATTTTCAATTAATAACTTCATTAAATTCTTTATTATACAATTGAAAACATAAATCATTTGGCTTTTGTTTCTCCTTCTGTCTGTCATTTCACTTTTTTAAAACAATTTATGAACTCGTATGACCATTTTAATTACCTAAACTATTTTTATGATTATATCTTGGAAATAAAAAATATACAGTAGTTAAAATTTATATTATTTATGCTGTGTGCAGTTAGTGTATTTAATTAACACACTCTTTAAATATGACACAATTTAATGGCGAATACTCCGGGGTATTCGTAAAATAAAAAAAAAAATATACAAATTAACAGAAAAGCAGATAAAAAATGGCAAATATATGTATAAAAGATTATAAACTGAGTATTAATTTTGCATTAAAAACCACACAGTCAACGCCCCATATGCAAATTAATTATAAAAATAATAACAAAAATTAGTTCAAAATATAGATCACTTTTTCAGCACTCACTCTCCGGTATTTAAGTATATAAATTTGTGTGTGTGTGTGTGTGTGTGTTATAAGCTTTTTCCCGCTAACTGTTTTAAATATGTAACAATTTTTTAACTGTTATTTGTTATTTTTCATTTTTACAAAAATGTGTTTTGTAATTTATTAAAATTTTCGTTAAAAACTAATTATTTAACGTCTGGAGTTATATATATTTTAATTTGAATGCTTCTATTTGTATTGGGTAATGTTTATTACTTAATGTTAAAAGAGTTTTGAATATATATTTTTTTGTTTAACATTACATTCAAATTTTAATGAACAGGTATGTTGCTTACTTTCGTTTTTAAAGTTAAATTAGACTATAGACTAGACTATAGACTAGACTATAAACTAGACTATAGACTAGACTATAGACTAGACTATAGACTAGACTGTAGACTAGACTATAGACTAGACTATAGACTAGACTATAGACTAGACTATAGACTAGAATATAGACTAGACTATAGACTAGACTATAGACTAGACTATAGACTAGACTATAGACTAGACTATAGACTAGACTAGACTATAGACTACACTAGACCATAGACTAGGCTTTATTCTAAACTATAGACTAGACTACAGACTAGACTATAGACTAGACTATAGTCTAAACTATAGACTAGACTATAGACTAGGCTATAGACTAGATTATAGACTAGACTATAGACTAGACTATAGACTAGACTATAGACTAGACTATAGACTAGACTCTTAACTAGACTCTAAACTGGACTATAGACTAGAATATATATTAGACTATAGACTAGACTATAGATTAGACTATAGACTATAGATTGGACTATAGACTAGAGTATAGACCAGACTATAGACTTGACTAGTGACTAGACTATGGATTAGACTATAGACTAGACTTATTTAGTTGGTGTAGAAGTTTTTCCTATCAATATTATCTTATGCTAACAAAAAATTAGGCAAATTATGAAGCGTTTATATATATTGTTAAAAACTTAATTTTTTTAGTATTTATGGTTTCACATTTTTTTTTTTTTTATTTTATCAACCTTGAGAAAAAAATTTTTAGTTTAATTTTTGAACAAAAATTTAAGAACAATTAAACCAATAAAGAAAGAATAAATTAAGTTATTTATTTGAAAAACAAAAAAGTAAAAATAAACTACATCATCTGCATAATTGGATATTTACAAAAAAATATATTTGAACTAATGAACTTTTCTGCTATAAAATTGAACAATTACTTGCTCTGTGTCTAAGCATTCATTATGCTACAAATCCATATCGAAGTTACCATAAAACTATAATTTTTTCATCTATTATTAAAAAAAAAACTCTCACATGTGTTTAAACAAACAGAAATGACAAAAAATCCATGTAATATTATGATTTCAACAACTGTCGTATTAATTTTTCTCTATTTTTTTTTTTTTAAATTTCAATGTTCATTTAACTATGAATAAAAAAGTAATAATAAAAGATACTTTTAATAAAAATAACATTTCACAATAAATAACAAATAAATACTAATAAAATGAAATATTATTGTATATCGTATATATGTATGTGTATATGTATTATGGTTACAAACATTTTCACACATAGATTTTAATTTATTTAAATTGAATTAAATAAAGATGAAAAATAATAAATAAAAAATAACTAAAAAATATATAGTATTTGATAAAATATACACGATCGCATGCAAACTCACATGCCAAGCGGCAACAAAAAGTTACTATAAAGTCTCAAGTAAAATAAATAAACAAACCAACGAACAATCGTAGATGAAATATAAATTTACACAGAAATATATAAAAAATAAAATAATATACAATATAATTTTTAATAAAAAATCATGCATATCAAAATTATAATAATCATTTTTGTATTAAAAAAATTTCACACTAACGAAACCCGTTCAATTATGCAGGATTTTAAAAGAATGTAAAGTTTCTCTTTTCATTTTTATACAACTTTTTTATATAACTTTTGTTTTCTAGTCCAGTTCTAGTTCAGTTCTAGTTCAGTTCTAGTTCAGTTCTAGTTCAGTTCTAGTTCAGTTCTAGTTCAGTTCTAGTTCAGTTCTAGTTCAGTTCTAGT
>NC_060953.1:39741327-39746597 GCF_022045245.1 Lucilia cuprina | reverse complement strand
CTAGACTATAGACTAGACTATAGCCTAGACTATAGACTAGACTATAGACTAGACTATAGACTAGACTATAGACTAGACTATAGACTAGACTATAGACTAGGCTATAGAAAAACTATAGACTATACCAAAGACTAGACTTTAGACTATATTATAGACTAGACTATACATTCGACTATAGACTATAAACTAGACTATAGACTAGACCATATACTCGACTATAGACAAGACTTTAGACTATACTATAGAATAGACTATAGACTTGACTATACACAAGACTATAGACTAGACCATAAACTAGACTATAGACTAGACTCTAGACTGACTATAGACTAGACTATACACTAAACTATAAACAAGAGTAAAGACTATACTATATACTAGACTATAGAAAAGACTGTGGGTTATAGTATATAATATAGACTAGACTAACAAAAATAATAGACTAGACTAAGATACTAAGTAACAACTATGAACTAGACTGTATTAAAAACTATAATCTAGTTTTGTCGTAACTATATGTAGTCCTATTTTCATTTGGCTATAGTCCTGACTATAGACTCGACAAAAGTCCTGTCTAGAGACTAGTCTTTAAGTTAGACTATAGGAATGACGGTAATCCAGAACACATATTAGGTAATTTTTATCTTGATTTCCTAGTCTTCAGTACTATTTGCTATTTTTTTATAAGAATATGTAGTTTAACTTACTTACGACGTCCTTCATCATATTTTCTAACAGAAAATACAAACTCATACTTTTTACCTTATATGTACCATGATTTATGTTTTTAAAAATATCATTTCAATTCTAGTTTTTTTCTCAACATTTTCATTTTTCTGTTCACTTTTTTGTATGTAAACAATGTCACGAGCTCCATAACAGTTATTGACAAACATTAAAAATATGATACAGAAAAAAAAAACAAAAAATTAGAGCATGTTTTGTTTTGAATTCTAGAGAAAAAAATATAAAAAAGAAGAAAAAAAAAAACGACGATGCTTTTATTCCAAAAAAATGTGTGAAATTACTTTAGACAATGGGAAAAGGGTGTTGTATATAATTTTTTTTCATAGGCGCGTTAGAAAAAAAAACTATTAAGGTTGTAAACTAAAGAAAAGGAGAAAATCTTCAACTCTTGAAGTAACAATTTTAGAACAACTTTGAAATTTACCGAACAAGCCTGAAAAGTTGTTGAAATGTTTAAGTAGTTGTTTAACAATAAAAGCTTTTAAGTTTTTTTTAAGCTTTAAATAAAGTTCTATTTCTTTTTTTGTATAAAAGTGTTAAATTGTTTTATGTTTCGCTAAAATAGTTTGCTAAATAGATTAGTTTAATAATATTTATTATGTTAATTTTCAATACTTTCTTAAATTTCTTTTAATAAACTGTTTCTAATTTCTTTGGTTATTTTTAAGCTCAAGTTATCAAATCTTAACAATTTATTTTTACATATTTATGTCAAGTAGTAGTTGTTGTTTTTGTTGCTGCTGTGTATGTAGTATTTCTTTAGTAATTGTACACTAAAAACCTACATTCACTCTAATACCTGTCCTAAATATGGTTTTTGTTGAAAATCTAGAATTTCGAATATAAATGCTAATAATGCTTCAAAATAAAAAAAAAATTACACACATAGAAAACTTTATATACACTTACAACTACACAAATCGTTAAGTTGGTCTTGAACCTTTAGGTTTTGTAGTAAACATGTATCCTTTTCCTAGAAAATGTTAAGTTTTCTCAATATTATTTCAAAAATATTAGCCATTTTACTATAGCTACAGACTATACTAGACTAAAGACTACTCTATAATATAGTTTATAGTTCATACTATAGATTACACTATAGTAGAAACTGTAGTCCAGATCATAGACTAAACTGAAGTACAGACTATAGACCAAACTATAGTTAAGACTATAGACTAAACTGTAGTCCAGACTATAGACCTGACTATTGTCCAGATTATAGCCCTGACTATCGATTAGACTATAGGCTTGACTATATTCCAGACTATAGACTTGACTATAGTCCATCCTATATAGACTTGACTATAGTTCTGACTATAGACTTGACCACCATCTTGACTTAATCCAGACTATAGACTTGACTATAGTGCTCACTATAGACTTGACTGTAGTCCACACTATATATATACTAAACAATACTCCAGGCTATAGACGAGACTATTTTCGAGACTAGACTTTAGTCCACATTACAGACTGGTGTGAAGTAATGACTATATACAAGATTAAAGTACAGACTATAAACTAAACAAACGAATGTCAAGATTAAGGACTAGTCTATATATAATTATAGAGTTGACAACTAAAGTCTCGATTATAGCCTACAGTATAGACCAAACCAAAAAATGGACTCATATATAGATAAGACAATAACCTAGACTGTAGACAAGAATACTGTCAAGACTATAGACAATACGTATACCACTGATAATAAAATGGACAGCCAAGTCCAGACTACAGACTAGACTACATTTCATTATATAGACTAGACTATAGTTCAGAACATGGACTTTATTATAATCTAGACAATAGAATAAACCAAATAGACTGTAGTCTAGACTACATTAAACGCTATAGGCTAGACCATAGTCCAAACCATAGACTAGACTACAGTCCACAATAAAGACTAGACTATAGTTTAGAACATGGACTATACTATAGTCTAGGCAATAAAATAGACAGAATGTAACAGAAACTATCATTTGAGGTTTCGTTAATCAATGTATTTCAGATAAGCAGATTATTAGTCTACTGTATCCTATACTCATGATTAGGCTGCCATCTAAGCCAACAGACTGACCAAGTAGATAACACGTTTATATAGCGAACCGCTTCATATATGAACAGATGCCCGCTTGCGGCCGATCCAGCTAGGAGAACAGACGCTGCAGTCGTCTCTCACAATTTGCCGTTACTTGACGGTTGTTAATAATATCGCCCAGGAACCGCTATGTGGATGTTTGTGAGTCGACTTGGAGATTCATTGATAGGGATCACACTGGATTCAGCATGAAGAACCAATCCAAAGCTATCCCTTACTAATACACCCCCAGCCCCCAAAGACTAATGACATCAACCAGAAATGCAATAGATTGGAACCCCCAAGGGAACAGAAGAAGGGGACGACCAGCTCATACATAGAGAAGAGAGATTGAGGCCGAAGTAAAAAGAGTTGGGGAGAAGTGAAGACGCTGGCACAAATAGAGTTATGTTCAAAAATTTCGTCGAGGTCCTACGCTTCTTGTAGGAACGACGGTAACTTATTATTATTATTAACTGAAACTATAAATTGGACTGTAGTACATACTATAATCCAAACAATAGAATAGACTATAATCTAGACCATAAATTGACTATATAGTCAATTTATGACTATATAGTCAGACTATAAATAGACTGTAGTCCAAACTATAGAATATACTAAACATTATATCAGACTATTTGCCCGACAATTTACAAGACTATACTAGGCTATAGTTCAGACTATATTCTAAAGCATAGTCCAAACTATAGACTGTAGAATAGATTATAGTACAGACTCTAGAATATACTACAGTTCATATTATAGTCTTGACTATAGTTCAGATTATAGACTTAAGTAAGGTACCACGTAAAATTATAGACTAGGCGAGTGTATTTTAGATAAGATAACTAACGTCCAGACGTTTAGACTGTAGTCTTGAGTAAAGTTCAAACAAAAGAAAAACTATATATACCATCCAGACCGTCCAGACCATAGACTGTAGTCTTGAGTGAAGTTCAGACTATAGAAAAACTATAGTTTAAGTAAAGTACTTGGTAATTTATATCCTAAATATACCTTATGTTGTAAATAATTTAGCAAATTTTGTCTTCAGAACTACCGGGAGCTGAACTACAAGAAAAAAATTAGTCATTGTGTAAAGTTATAGAAAATTTGCAAGAGAATTTTGTTAGTAACCCACAAGTTGTACTAGAAACTTTATAATTGTTTACAATTTACATATATTAACATGCATACAATACACATACATACACACATACATAAAGATATTTGCAAAAAAGTTTATATCAATATTCATCTATACCGCAGGTGTTAGAGTTACAGCTCTCTTGTACTGGAACTGCTACATGGAATTGGCAGTTTTCAATAATAATTGTATTCAAATTGAACTTTTGATCATAGAGAACGACAAAGAACGACTTATTGTTGTATTGTTAAGAATGATTGGCAATAATAATGTTTCTTTTCATAGCAAATTAATATGATTAGTTTACGTTTTTTTGATTTGTGGTTTTATGGTGGCAGCTAGCAGCAGTTTTTTTTAATATGTTAAAGAACAATTAGTTATTGTTTTATTAACTTAACTTGTAACTGACAGTTATCTGTTGAAAAAACATTTGGCGGATTTCTCTTAAGAAACTAGACTTATTGGAATTGACAGTATTTACTAGATGAATAATTTGCTTAAGATTTAATATAATCTGAAAAGACTGAAGACAAATCTCACTTGATCCAACTAGCCTTAATATCGATATTTTAAATAGAATCCTAATGAATTGGTTGCTTAGTTAAGATCAATTTCAGGCCATTCATTACCCCATTTTTCCTTCAATTTCTAACATTATTTCCTAATTACCCTCTAACCATTTATTTTCTCTATTTATCGATGTAAGCTGTAGATTAACTTTCTTAGTACCTTTTACACATAAAGTACCCGCATACTACAATTGTTCATACCATCTGAATCTTCCTTTAAATAAATTTACTTTTTCTTTTGCGAGTCTTAGACAATTACTAACTAATTGTCTGTAAATGACTGAGTCAATAAATGAATTTTACTTCTACTTGTCAGAAGTTGTATGAAAAAAATAGAAAGTTAAAAATTTTATAATTATTCATTATTTTTTTTTATATATTTATGTATTTATTATTATTGACATCGAATACTTTACAAGTTTTCTAAAAAAATACGTTAATATACCTTTGGGAATTTTACCATCCATTTAAAAAGTAACAATATGTACACTGAAAATAATCCATGCTTTACTTTAAGACAAAAATTCTTAAATCTTACGAAAATTTTCCTATAAAAAGTGTCTTGTTAAGATAGTCTTCCTATAGAGAAGTGTCTTGTTAAGATAGTCTTCCTAGAGAGAAGTGTCTTGTTAAGACAGTTTTCTTATAGAAAAGTGTCTTGTTAAGACAGTTTTCTTATAGAAAAGTGTCTTGTTAAGACAGTTTTCTTATAGAAAAGTGTCTTGTT